>NC_092816.1:17747500-18020000 GCF_023375885.2 Dermacentor andersoni
TTAACCTCCCTGTCTTTCCTTTGCCTTTCTCTCTCTCTCTCTCTCTCTCTCTCTCTGGGTATGGGTGGTTCGAAAGTCTTTTTGACGAGGGATGTCGGACGCCGACGCTGACACCAGATTTTTTTGCGACACGGGGCTCTTAACACTCTCGCGTTAATATATTGTGCTATAGAAAAAAAAGAAAATCCCGATTTTTTAAGATTGTGAATGCTGGTTCCCCAAGCAAAGCCGGTATAAAGAGAAAATAATGAAAGCAATATTGCTCACGTTGGAAATCTGTAAAAAAAGAAAAGGAAAAGACACCGCTGCAAAAGCACCTCGCCACTGTACTATCGAATCATTTTCATCACCGTGTAGGCGGCTCGTCATCATCAGAGAGGCGATGGGAACAGGATCAAATATTAGAGTTTGTATACTTTTACTTCGTTCTGTCACACCGCGAGTGCTAAATAAGCACACAGGCGCACTGAAATGACAGGGCATTGAGCGCGCGCCGGGCCGAACGCGCTGCACAGACGTCAAACAAGAGCGGCGGGAGGCGAATCGCAGCCGCTGAGCCTTCGCAGGCCACTCGTCGGGCTGGCCGCTACAGGGTCGACGCCGCGTCGTCTGGGGCACTCTCCAAAATTACTGGCACCAGCTGCAGCGGGCAGCGCGGTGGTCTATCGGCGCGCCTCGCAGCCATCCGCAAACATCGGAGCGCGAAGGCTTGGCGCGCGCATGCGATGAAGGAAAACAAGGAAAACATCTGGAGCAGCGCTTGAGGCGCTTTGGCTCGTGATTACGAGCTCGCATCGCTTGCCACCGCATTTTATTTTTCCCCCATAGTATGCACTGTAGTGCTTCTCGTGAAACGGCATGCGTGGAGCACGAAGCGGATCACCGCTGACATTGAGTCCACTTTTGTGTGGACCCAGTTTGGCTCAGTTCGCGCAGCAACGTTACGTAAACAAACCGGAACGCTGGTCACTGCTAGGACGACGTGCGCACAGCGGGGTCGCTGGCTATGCGCACGTGTTCGCTCTGATCCCGCGTTAATATCGTAAGCGTGACACCACGGTCTAGTTATCCATTTTTGGGTGAAGTCAAAATGCGAAATCGAACTGCAGATAAAATATTACTAAACAGAGTGCAACTGCATCAAGGAAACCCGTAAAGGGATAGTAGGAAGGGCTCAGTGTACCGGGAACACACTGGCAGAAGTGATATATATATATATATATATATATATATATATATATATATATATATATATATATATATATATATATATATATATATATATAGAGAGAGAGAGAGAGAGAGAGAGAGAGAGAGAGAGAGCTGTTTCTGCTCTCGCACGCCTAAATAAACCCCGTACTTGTAACAATATATATATATATATATATATATATATATATATATATAAATATATAATGAAGCTCATGGTTGGTACAATTCAAAGGCACTTCGAAACACTTTTGTTGCTCATTCCACGCGTTTTAGCGTTCCGTCGATTCCGCCGGGTGACGCTGTTTTCTGTTTTGTCACGGAAGAGGAACGCTACCGCCTACCAGTTTGCCCGTGCGTGAAAATGGAGCCCATTTATAAGCGTGTGGGTGACAAAAAAAGTTAATGAAAAAAAAGGTGCCGCGTGGCTACGCATGGGAAGCCAAGCATCGAGGGCACCTCACGTGCTGCACCAGACACGCCCCTGGAGCGTCCGGCACGACAGCGACGCAGAGCGGAAACGAATAACCAAGGAACTGCGCCATCGAGGATAGACGATTTCAAAAATCCCTCAAATGAAAACAAGTATGCTGTCCTTCACAGCAAAGACAAAACCACGTTATTTTGTGCTTTACGCTTTATAAGAGAATTTCCGTACGTTCGTGACATAATGGCACGTGGTCACGCTGCAAGCAATCGAAACCGATAGTTGCACGTGCGACCACTTGTATTTTTCCAGGCTTCGACTTCGGCACATTCGTTTGTACTGCGTTTGAGCAAGCATGACATTAACATTGAAATTTTCTCTTTCGCTTCCTGTTAGCATTAATGATCACTCTTGGTTCGGAATATATCGGCGTGAGGTTGCAATGCTGTGGAGGAAGTGAGCATGGCCGAGGTGGGGTCGTAGTGGGAGGAGCAGAAAACATTGGGTAGGTGTTCAATGCCAAGGCTCCCCATAAGTACTACACTTGAGGTCGCCAAGAGCTTTTGCAGTTTCGATCTTGTTGCTTTGAGTTGTCCTTTATTGGAGCCTTCTTCGTCACTTCCGATATGATAACGCATTTGTCCTTAAACGTCATTGCAATGCTCGGTAGAGAACATGACACAACTGTGAAGTTATGTTTATATTCACCATCTAGTTAAATGATCACTACGGAGAATATCAGGCTTTGCCGTATTAGTAAAATATGCTTTTGCGACAGCGAAACGGTCATTTTCACCACGAGAGCATGAGAGGGGGCGTGGTCAGCCAGATACGATGCAAAAGTCAACTATGGTTGGCTATTGCACCTGAAGTTCCCACACGAACTTACACTGGCGTCGTGGCTTTACACAGCGTCCGCTGGGGTCTACTACTTGGTTATCGGTAAAGAAGGAATACATTATATTCCAAAGAAACCAAATAATCAACCTAGAAACCTTTTTTTTTTTTTTCGCTCGGGTTAAGATAAATATGATATTAAATATAAGCATGCAGGCCCGTTTCATGTAGATACTGCAAGAGTAGCTTATATAGTCTGTTGTCCATAATCCATCGTTCATAGTTTGCAACTTGATCGCTGTTTACCGAAAACTTTTCTTGCATGGGAACGGCCCGAATGTGGAAAAATATATTGAAGTCCGTGACGTTTTGTTGAAGTATTGGTATTAAGGTTTCGGAAAGGAAGTTTGGCTGTAATTTTATTTATGAATACCTTACCTCTTACAGTCAAAGCAATGTAGATAGGGTTTTGAGCGAATGTTCTACCAGTTTAATCTGGAAAACCCTCACCAATTCTTAATGTCCCTTTAAAGCGTGCATTGCTGCAAGAAGACAATGTATGCAAAAAAGAAAACTGTGCAGGGGCACCCGTTTGGTAGGCCAGCTGTATATGTATTAACTTGCCCACTGGCGTCTATATTTGCAGAATAGTTTATTGTGTTTATTGAACAAAAGCAGGTCGAGTGCGCTTTTTTTTCAGTATATCGCACGTTAGGGGTAAAATTGAGTGGCGTTGGTTATTTATGGATACACATTTGCTCAGAACCCGACAAAGTTCAACTAATTTGCAAGTATTCAACCTCGAGAAGAGAAGAGAACCAGAGAACGCAAACGCCGTTTCTGTTGTCTGGTTCTCTTCTTATGAGTCCGTGTCTGCACGCCTTACCTTCTTTCATGACATGTTCGCTTCTACAGGATAAGTACAATTTAATTAATTAAATAGCGGTTCTCCGCGAACACCGTATGGCACGAGCTTAGAAGCGAGGATATGATTGTCAACGATGTTCAAAGCTTTGCTGAAGTCAATAAATATACTAAACGTAAACTAATTTTTATTTCAATGTTTTCTGTAAATGGTATTCCAAACGTAACAAAGTCATCTTTGTTGACCTGTGTTTCATGAAGTCAAGCTGCGAATCAATAATAATGTTTTGCCTTGCAAAAGAAACCTGACATACGAGAAAAGAAAATGAGCTTTTCAATACTTCATGAAAAATGAGGAGCTTAGATATCGGATGGTATGAGGTGCATTGTTTCAGTCCCCGCCTAGTAGACGACAGATATTTTAGCATTTTTCATTTTGGCAGGAAAAACTCTAGTCTTAAGGATGAGAATAATGATGCATATTTTAGAGGACTAATTTGCAAATTGCTAATGTGAGCCTTGCAGTTACGCAAACTCACAAATGTATTAAACACCTCACGCTCGTTAGTAGGAAAATGAAATATGCTTTCACTAACACAACTTGTCACCTCGGCAGCATTATTCTGCACAGGGTTAGTCGGTGGGTTCACAAAGCGGCTGTTGAATAAACAGCAAGCTCTTCGCCTTTCATCTCACGAGAACCTAATTTTATCAGTGTTGGAGGCGTGGTGTCTCTGCGCCGACCCAGAACGTCATTGAACACATTCCAAACCTCGTCAGGCCGCTGTCTAGTAATGTTCGCAAATATGTACATCTTCGTTGTATGTTTTCTTGGCACTAAAGTTGACAGTCATTCTGGGGTTGGTTGTGCCGGAATTTTTCGTTAAGCTTAATAATGTCTTAAAATCCAAAACACCTTCATATTTGTCGAAATTGAACTTCACAACCTGCAACATTAAAAATTTACACGAAAAAAAAACCTGATGACCAAGAGAAAAAACTGCGCTGTGTACATTTAAATATATTGAGTCACATGATAGATATCTCTGCAAAATATGCTAATTTGGGCTGGTTGGTAGACGTCTGGAGAAAACGAGTAACAGCTCTGGACAGCGGGGCGTGACTGAGACAGACGAAGCTCTGACGGACAGCCCAAACAGGCGGCGCGTCGTCTTTCTCAGCCAGGTCCCGTTGTCCAGCGTTGTTACTCGGTTTCTTCAAATCTGCAAAATAATTCGATTTACGTGATCCATTGCGTTTCTCTTTTCTCCCTAGCGACACTTTCTAGGCTTGGGAAAATTTTGCACGTTCCTGGGTGCCCCGACCTTCCGGGGCTAATGTCGGGCTCCCGTGTGCTTTGTGTAAAGATTATCTGTTCAGTAATAATGCAGATGCACTAAGCCTTCATATGCCTGTGCTAATGCCGCTGCGTGCTACAATGGCGGCGTTACTGTACCATTTTGCAGTCACCATGCTCCATTTCATGCATGCTGTCGGCTTCGCAATGTGGCACGAAGTCGCTTTCATGAGGTGATAGACCGACAAACTGGTCCAAAATATTGGTTGACCCGACTTGAAAACTTTTTACCAACGTTTGTTAATCATGGCGAGGGCACTGGATAAGAAAACTGGCAGAAAAGTGGAAGTGACGTTACTGTTAAGTAAACAGACAGGCACAAAAGTTTGTCTACTTTTTCGCCACGTAGTCTACATTCCGTTTATTACACTCCGGCGCTTCCTCTCAAGTGTGTTGTAAGATCATCTGTTTAAAGATGTCCTTTCTCAGATGATTTCTCTTCATTCTTTTTATATTGTATACAAAGCGAATACAATCTCGTCTAACCTCTTTGCCTTATATCATTCGTTGCTTCCTTCCTTCATTCCTTCATTTCATTCATTCATTCATTCATTCATTCATTCATTGTTTCTTTCTTTGTTTCTTATTTTGCTCCAACATGAGAAGAGACATCGTTCCTCTAATAATTTCTGAAGAGAAAAAGAAATGTGTCTTGAACAAATGAGAAAATTAAGTGCAGATGTAGTACGTACATTAAAGACTAAGATACTATGCAGCAAGTTGTCCCAGTTTCAGATCCCGCACTTTGGCATTTCCCGATGGTGCTTCCAATGTGATTACCGGCATGCTTCAAGGTTACAAAATTTATTTATTTATTTATTTATTTATTTATTTATTTATTTATTTATTTATTTATTTATTTATTTAACGTACCTTACAAGGCCCAGAGGGCATTGAGTGAGGGGCACGAACAAGGATACTATAACGAAACGCAAAATATACCGACATAAAGGGGAACGGAAAGTATTGCACAGGGCTCGGACTAAGAGAGAGAGAGAGAGAGAGAGAGAGAGAGAGCAATGACAGGAAAAGCAGGGAGGTCAACCAGAAGAGCACCCGGTTTGCTACACTACACTGGGGTGGGGGAAAGGGGAATAGAAAGAGGAAACGAGGGAAGGAGTGAGCACTGAGTGCGTGTGGAAGGATGCACAGGGACACTATAAACGGTCTCTTAAGCCGGTGCACTTCAAGTAGTGTACTAGTGCACGAATAGCTTTTTGTGCTAGTGATGTGTCTGGCCACGGTCCGAGTATTTTTGACTCGGAGAACGGTCTTGAGTCCGGTCGGTTTAAAGTTGTCCGCAGATAGAGGCACTGTACGTCGTAGAGAGGGCAGGCACACAATGGGTGCTCGATGGTTTCCTCGCACCTACAGGAGTCGCACACCGGGCTCTCGGCCATTCCCAAACTATAGGAGTATGCGTTCGTGAACGCCACTCCCAGCCACACTCGGCACAGCAAGGTTGTTACGCCGCGGGAAAGGCTAGATGGCAGTTGTAGCTGTAGCGTAGGGTCCAGTTTATGTAATCGGCAATTGAAGGCACTTGAAATCCAGAGATCTTGTGACTCTTTGCGTGCAAGTAGGCGAAGTTCCCTGGCAGTGTCCGACCTCGTCAAAGGTGTTTGACGCGTCTGAATATCTTCGTGGGCACACCGGGCAGCCTTGTCAGCTAGATCGTTGCCGACGATGCCACAGTGAGCAGGAATCCATTGAAATTTAATGTGATGCCCAATTTGAAGAGCGTAGTGGTGCATTTTCTTGATGTTGGATATCATCTGCTCGTAAGGTCTGCGATGTAATGCAGACTGGATGCTGCGAAGAGTTGCCTTAGAGTCACAAAATATGACCAATTTCTCTGTCGGCTCTTCGGTGACGTACGTCATAGCGGCATGGAGAGCTGCAAGTTCTGCTGACGCAGATGTAGTCATGTGTGACAATTTGAATTTAACTGTAACTTGCTTAGTTGAAACGACGAATGCGGTAGTTGAGCTGGTATAGGTGAGGTCTAACTGATGGTATAGATATGGATTCGGTCATGATACGTCTGGTTCAGTAATAGGAGCGTCAGTTGCTTCAGAGCCGGCGATGGATCATTGGCCATTTCTGTAATTCCGGGAATAGCAAAATTCAGTTGAGACTGTCACAGGTACTACAGGGGAGATGAAGGCTTCGCCGACGGTGTATAAGATGACGGTATGCACTCTTGATGAGCGCTAATCACTTTCGAAAAGGTCGCTTGAGGTCTCTCGGCTGGGAGGGATGCTAAGTGATGGTCGGGGATCCTTGACAGATGGCGAACGTTGCTAGCAAAAAGCTGTTGAAACTCAGCGAACATTTCGAAACATAATGTTTGAATATGTTGCGTATTGAGTCAGGCTAGCTTATTGTGGTGAAGTTGAACAAATTTTCGAAGGGGCAATGTCCAAAATTTTTGGACATGTAAATTACCTGCTTAACCTGCTTACCTGCTTGGAATTTTCCCTACCAGTCGCGGTGGCTGCATTCTGATGGTCACGGTTGTACGCAAGGACGCTCGTGTACTGTGGTTTGAGTGCATGTCAAAGAACCCTAGCTGTTTAAAATTAATAGGGAATCTCCCACTACAATGTCGCTCATAACCCGAGTGCTTGCTTGGGTTGTCAAACGCTGCAATTTAAGGTATTTTCACGTGACTGATACCACAAAAAGTAATATTTAACTGAATTTATTTGTGGGAACAGTTCCCGGTACTGCACGTGCGTGCGTGCGTGCTGCCTTGCTATTCTAATGTGAAACCTCCATCTTTCAACAACGGTCTCTATTTTTAAATCTTCTTTTCTGTTTTGAAAGACGTTATCTCCGACAATGCTTGCATTTATAATACCGGCGTGCAAATAAGGGCGGTGCGATACTAAAAAAAAGATACATTAAAATATTTCTTCGTGAGTTTACCCGTTGCAAGAAATTTTGAAAAATGTTACGGAAGAAAAACTGTATTATTGGCGTAAATTTGTCTCCATGACGTGCAAGAAAAAACAAATCCCGATAATGAGAAAACACTGTCAAACTTCGCCCAATTAATTATGCCCAGTACCTTATTAGGCTATCTCGATTTCGCGTCCCAAGTGTATAAAAAAATAATCGAATTAATTCGATCAATTAACAAATAAATCTGGTCTATCGCATATAATAAGGGAAGAAAAAATCAGATGCTTGAAAGCACTCTTTTCTTAGGATTACGAGACGCGACACCTTGAATAATGGAAGAATGTACAAATATATCCAATCAATTAGAAAGTGACGATATAAGCTTGATATCTCGCATCTCTCCTTTGATGTCCTAAATAAAGAAAAGAGAGAGCGAGAAATAAACTACAGAATTCTTTTTATTCCGCGCCACCGAAGATTTCAAAGCGTTTCCTTTTACCATCCCCAAAGAGGCTGACGTGCGAGATCTGAACGTAACTGAAAAAAAAAAAAAGAGAAAGCAGCGATATACGTGACTGCCGGTGTTGAGGCGGTTGTCGCCGGGACGCTCTGCGTGCACGATCCCCGGCGTTCCGTGCGCGATACCGGCGTCACTCGACGCCGCCGCTCCTCTCCGCGCCGAGCGGGGATGAAGAATGCGCCCCGACCCGCTCCTCGTTTAATTTCTTTCTTTCGTTCTCTCTTTTTTCGTACAGTAGTGCGAGCTAAAACGTCTTATCCGTTGCTGCCGCCTTCTGCTTTTCTCGACAAAAATAAATGAGTTGGGAGTTGCCGCCTTCAGCCTGCGCTTCACCGAAAGAATCCGTGTTGCACGCCCCCTTTCCCTCTCGCCTTTTCTCCCCACTCCCGAAAGGGAGAGGGTGAAGGAGAGGCCCGAGGAGTGAGGCGAAAAGCGCTGAGGCGTACGGTTTCGTCTGGGAATCTGACAGCGTACGTAGTTCTGTGCCGACAGCGGCAAGAAGGAAAGAAAGAAAGAAAAGCGAATACTATTATCTTTTCACTTTCTTCGTCGATTCAGGCTTGAGTGTATTTCTTTTCTTTCTCTCTCCTTAAGCTTCACCTGTCTGCCTTTCATAAACCTCCATCAGTAGCAGCTGAAATTACTTTGCACGAAAGTGCAATGCGTAGCTTTTTAACTGCCCTTACCTTTTCTTCTCCTCACTGTATGTTCTTTGTCTCCGTGAACTACATCTTCATCTCATCTCCAATAAAGATGGATAATAGTCTTCACGCGAAGCATCATTAAAACATGGCTACACCCGAACAACTTCTGCCGCTGCATGTTGCCTTTAGAGACATCTAAATGCTTGACGTGTTACGGTACGCGCGTTTCCGGATACACCTCGCCGACCAAGCACATGTTTACGTAATAAGGTTCACAATTTCTCTGGTTACCAAGGTTTATCGAAGGAGGTGTAGCCAGGCCGAATAACTAGCGGGATATGGCCCCGTGCCTGAGTCTCATCTAAACTGCAGAACTTGCGCGTTACAGCTAGAACGATGTACACGCAAAGTGCCTTGAGCGGCCAGTCACGCAGCAATGTTGCGTGTTGGCGGGCTTCTTTCACGCACAGAAACACTTCTACGTAGCACGTATCCTGCAACAGAAAGCTGTATCGGGAGTTCTTTGTGATGCTCTACAATTTTCTCATTGACACTTTTAATCTAACTATAATATTTGAGAAGTTGATTAAGTAATTAACACTAATTATCTATTCAGGCAGAATAAAAAATAATGATCTAAGTATCTCCAAGCGACGACAAACAACGCTACCTTGGTTCTGTCCAGCTATGGGGCACTTGCATATATTTAATGCTTGGCTCAAGTTACCTGAGACACCTTGCATCGTCTTGTCCGTCGGGCGTCCCCGCGATGTAAGTCTAAGTACGCATAGCTGACAAGGCCGCTTGTTTAGCCAGGCACATAACTTTCGTGCGTTGTTTTCTCCGATAATGGGACCATAGCGCTTAGGTGACGCGGACAAGGAAGAACGACGTCCTCTTCGTTCCACCTTGTCCGCCTCACCTACACGCTATGGTTCCAATAACTGTATCAAACCAACCAGCCCAAAAGTCTGTACTCCTTGTTTTCTCCGACACAAGCCGCATGGATGACACTGCTTTTGAAGCTGGCGACACAAACAGGCGATTCGGAGAAGAAAGCCTTGAAGTCGGTACCTGTGGTTTTCGCATCTGACAAGGCTGGCGTCTTTGCAGAACATCTATATAGCTGCAAGCTTGTAATACAAGTATTTCCATTTCTGAAAGCCTGTCATCGAGCTCTTTTATAATTTCGTGCAGCATTCAACAGTTCCTGAAAATCGAAGGCTTCGCAAAGCACTCTGTCGTTTTAGGGACGCTGCAGTCTCCAATCCAACGACCGAGTCGGTTGCGTATGAGTACTTCGCAAAGACTTCCATACTCCCAAGTCACATCTAAGGCTTAATGAACTGTAGTGAACTCTTGTAACGATTCGCCATTCTGTTGCGTCCGGGTATTAAACCTCGTTCACTCAAAGGCGACTTTCAGCTGAAAAATATGGCATGATTGTCCTGTGGTTCTAGGACGAATGCACTCGCGGATACATGGTCTATGGAGCTGTTTGCTCTTGCGTACCGTGATGGCTCTGGTTAAACGAAAAAGAAAATATATATTTATATTCCGACTTCACAATAATCCTGGTACTTCAAAGCCTTTGACGCTGCGAGACGCCTTTGACGCTGCGAGACGCCTTCGATAAAGAGAAACTATAGGTGAAACGACACAGATTTTCATAAACTGGGAGGGAGTATGGAGCACGACAGGACATGGAAGAGAGAGATAAGAAAAAGACATTGTGAGAGCTGCCACGACATGTACCGCAGTTAACGCCAGTAAGCAGATCACTTACTTTTGCAATAAACAGAATCGACCATTACGTTATAATATGCTGTAAAGGTTTCGGTATAAGCGCTCTTAAATTGGTATACATCAGTATAGCCGTTCTTAAACTTATCAAAAATCAAAATTTATAAAGTGCACGAAGTCACGTGACATTTAGAGAGAGCGGCACTGCACCGTGGGCGACGTGCGCTCTCGTAGCCTGGCGGCGAGCTCGCGCTAAAAAAAAAAAAGAAAAAAAAGGAAGGAAGACGATCTGCCGGATTTGAGCGACGAAGTTCCGCCGTGAGGAAAACGCCGTCAAGAGTATCGCTGCGATGCACATCGAATTTTTGCCTCTGACTGAAGCAAGGTGCATCAAATAACCTTTCTCGAATTGCGAGAACCTGGGCGAACGTTCATGCAGTTGAGCAATAGACCGGCACTTAGCGAGCTACAAATGCTTTCAAGATGGCGTGAGCTACGACCAGTGCCTCAGGTTACGAAATAATGATGGCCCCTCGCTGCTTAATTTAAAGAGCGCGTTTAAAAACTCGGCGTGGGGATGAACATCGAGAACAAGGAGAGGCACATGGCCAGTGGGCACGCAACAGGTATATATATATATATATATATATATACCTTGGTTTTCGTCGTTATGTATTTTTGCTCTTTTACTGTATACTTGCCAGTCCTGCCTAAAGCCTTCTGTGAAGGCTGGCAATAATTCTGAAAGTAAATAAATAAATAAATAAATAAATAAATAAATAAATAAGAAAACAAATAATAAATAAATAAGTAAATAAATTTGTGCTGGAGAGTATCTACTGATTGCATTTACAAAAATGGGGAAGCGCTGACCAAACTAACTGGCAGGCTCGAGCCAGGTGACCAGTTCTCCCGCTTCGTCGGGCGACCGTGTTGATCTTTTAAGTGGCGGGCGCACGTAGCATTATCCCCGGCGGCACAACCGTGGTCCCGGCGCGTCTCAGGATCTGTGGCAGCGGCAGAGTGATAAGCTCTGAGGCGTGCGACATGCACGACATCGCTGGGCTGTGGTGCAGAAGAGGTAGTCAGAGCAGCGGGGACGATCTCCTATGTGACGGGAGCGAGGGCACGAAGTAAGCGGATATGGGCCCGTGTAGCGAGATCCCAACCTGACGAGACGGGGACCAGAGTAGTACCAGCGAACCGGCCGAAAAATACACGTCTCCCAGCCGATATTTCTTTTCGGAAGTCAAAAGGCGGGGGCGGCCGATCTGCCGAGCTTGCGCAGTCCGGGTGATGGATTGTTGTGCATATTTCTTGGCCAGTGCCGTTGCGAAAGACAGGAGCGTGTCCAGTGGCAATGTTGGTTTTCGGCCGTACAAGGGAAATAACGGGAAACAACCAGCCAGAATTGTATGCGAACGTGACATACGGCAGAGCAACATGCCAATCATTGTGGTCCGACGGCACATACTTAGACAGCATGTCTGTATAGAACGCGACGTTCCGTGGTACCGTTTCCTTGTGGATGGTAAAGTGTCGTGAGCTTATGGCGCGTTGAACAGGACTGTGGGATGTCGGCGATGACTCTTGAGGGGAATGTACGGCCACGGTCAGTCAGCAGTTGGCGTAGGGCTCCATCTTGCGAAATAACGTCGTGAAGCAGTAAATAATATACCCCTACTGCGTGGTCTTTAAGGAAATGAAATGACATGAAACAGTCAATTGATATCGCTCAGGTTATTGTGTAGCGCGTGGCAATGTCTGTTGCCACGGCTAAGCACTTGTCGCCAGAAACTGACACAGGAAAAGGCACAAGTAATTCCAAGCCAACGCGAAAGAACGACTCGGACGGGATGTTCAGTGGTTGAAGGTACTCTGCAGGGAGAGCCGTTTGTGTTTTACGGCGTTGGCATTGCTCGCAAGCTGCAGCGTATTTTCGCACGGAGCGGGCGAGGCCAGGTCAAAATAAGCGTCGTCGGATTTGGTGGCAGGTTGCATCGAGAATTACGCTCTGCCGTTTCGAGGAGGCGGCTGGCACAGGCAATAATACGGTCGTGTCACTGACACCGGTATGCATCTCTAAAAGAGCGAATGAGCCTAATTGCGCCAAGGTTTACAACGTGCACAGATTCCGGCAACATGTCTACACAGATGGTTCGATAAAATTCAACAGTTCTCCTGCTGCAGTCATCGTCCTGGCAAAGTCTGAAGAAATCAAATTAAAAACGTAATGTGTTACCACCTCGACGGGTACAGAACTAGCGGCGTTCCATGCTGCACTTGATTTCATTAATCAGGAACCATCGCTACAGTGGACAGTCTTTAGTGCCCCCAAGGCAACCCTTCAGTGCATACAAAGCCCAGTGCGCCACGGACCCAATGAAGAACTGGCCTCGAAAATTCGACAGATATATAATCGCAGCCATGGCAACGGACAAAACATAATCTTTCAATGGCTTCCAAGACATTACACCATCAGCGGGAATGACCACGCCGACGAAGCCGCCCGATGTGCACATGAAAGTGGTCAATGTGTCTTGATTCCGTTTTCGCGAGCAGACGCTGCGGCTGGGCTGCGATTCAGGTCCCGTGAGTGTGCTTTGCCCATGTGGAACTAGAACGTTTTCACTATGTGTCGTTTGTGTTCGTTGTCTCTAGATATGCGGATGCGTCTACCACCTGGGTTACCCCGACGTGAACAGACCATGACGTTCCGTCTGTGGCTAGGCTTTGCATTTACGAACTCATATGCATTCCTTATTGGAATGGCCAACAGCCCCACGTGCGACACATGCAGCAGCGATGAGACGCTCGCACACATTATCTGTGTCTGCCCGTGACATAGTGCACTGAGACAGGTGATATGCAGTGTACTGGACCAATTGGAAAATAGTCCACTATCAGAACTAAAAGCTTTAGGTCAGTGCTCCCAAAAAACAACTGCGCTGAAGGCCTTACTCGAGTTACTAAGGTATCTGTGGTCTACGGGCCTAAAGGATAGGCTTTAGGACCACCGCCTCCTACGCTCTATTAGCGGCGAGAATTAGGAGTGGCGCCCGCTCGCGAGTGACGTCACGGCCAGGACGCCGCTCGCTCTGGCTCGCTCGGCTGCCGCGCACGCTCATTCCCTTCGTGTATGCTTGGGGTATGGGTGGCTCGAGCCGTACGTATTGAAGGATACGTCGGCTTCTTTCAGCTGCCATGCCTTAACGACAGTTTCTTCTTCAAAAGCGCGTGAGTCGAGGAACTTTGCGGCTTGGATATCGCAAGCTATGTAGCGTTAAAGGGGTCTACTGGTTTTGCAATGCATATATGCGCCGTGTCTATCGGTAAACTTTGCGTAAAAATAATGTCTGCAAATTCAGCACGCGAAGTTGTGTATGATGCCTCGCTAAACACTTAACATTCCCTTAGTATTTAGCTATGTCAGGCATTGCTTTTTACGTGGAATAAAAATCTTGGTAATTGGCGTCAGCATGTTATCCGATGTTAGAAAGACACTGCCCAGCGAAGCTGTCATCATGATTCTTATTACTCTGGTGTGTTGTTCTATTCAAATATGGCCATTCATTAATACGTTAAAAAAAAAGTTAGGCGCGCATTTCTTATGAAAAAGTTTGCTGCTACTTTCATCCCCCTCTTCTGAAACAGGTCTCCAAAAAACGAATTGCTCATGGCTGCTAACACGACGGCGCGTCATGTAGAGTATTTACATAGTTAATTCCCAAAGCCCATAGTAGCAATCACCTGAGATAAACGTTTCGTTGTTAAGATCGAGAACCAATCAATTGAAAGTGATGAAATGTTTCATAGTGGCCCTCAGTAGCCTTTATCGACAATATGGCAGACCCCTGATCACGTAACGGTAGCAATCGACTGCCCGTATGGCGAGGCACGCTATGTTCGCGAAACCCATCAGTTCACTACAACTTCGAATTGAAACCATAAAACATTTTTTTACAGCGCCAACTGGAATGGATAAAGTATTCCCGAGCTACTACAGCGCAGCTTAGATTGCCTAGAAAAGGAAAATTCAAGCACCTTCTGTCTCACCATGTCTCGATCCAGCGTACTTAAATTATACAAACGGATAACTATTCGCTTCGTCGGTACATAAAAGATAACGTTGCCCAAATGCAGGCTAAATAAAGTTTGCTCCAATCCAATCGCAAACATTCGTAAAGAAAGCACCACAAGCCTTGCATATACTTTCACTTGATTTCTGACCCTCCACCGGTGAAATTTCGATATCTTCAATATGTCCCATACTACTAGTGATTGACGCTTCGACTTCTTTCTGGCTGCAGCCATGCGGTCCAACAGGCATACTTCACTAAAAAAAATTGGGCCGAGCAGCCTGTGTCAGTTCGCCAAACAGATTCGTCATGTATATTCCTCAAAACAAGCACCACTAAATTTCTCAAGTGAGTTGAACGTGTAGCACGGAAAAGGGAATATATATTGGTACATTCCTATTTGTATACTGTAAATAGCTGTAAGCTTTCATTAACTTTACTTCAAATTTCTGCCGCTTAAGCGTTTCTGTGAAGAAATGCAAAAATTCGATATTATACCATGAAATACTCGTCGTGAGTGAACTTGTTTTAGCGGACTAAAATCAACGTAACTGTTGTAGAAGTCATATATAGCCATCGTTTGTGACATACTTGTTGCACCGCGGCAGGTAGGGTATCATAACTGGATTCCTATATGCTATGTTTTTGCGATTGTCCATCCGCGTATGAAAAACCCGCAAGTGGCTGGTCTGCGCTCCTTCGACTGGCACTGTAGCGTTGCCTTTGAGAGCTGCATTGTTGTCTATGAAATTAGTTCATTGAATAAAGGTTCGCAAAGAAAGACGTCGCAAAAATATATTTGAGACGACCACCATAAGTATACAAGCAGAGAGAACAAGGGCGAGCAAACGAAAACACCGCAGAAAGCACCCGGACAACGCCCGAACTGTAGCAGACGACAGGCGCGACTCCTTGCCCTGACGTCACGCGAGTGGCGCTCGCAGCGCCCCTGTAGTTCGTTCTCGGGGCTAATAGCGTACGCATTTGTTAGTGCTTCTCTCTCTCTCTCTCTCTCTCTCTCTCTCTCTCTCTCTCTCTCTCTCTCTCTCTCTCTCTCTCACTCTCCCACTCTCTTTCTTTTTTTTTCTCCTACTCCTTCCCCCGTGCAGGGTAGCCAACCGGAACTACCTATGGTTACCCTCCCTGCCTTTCTAGGCACCCTTTCTTTTTCTCTCTCTCTCTCTCTTGCGCCAAGATAGGAGGCGTCCATAGTCGAGTGGTGGTGAGCTGAGAAAAAGCCGCAGCGTAAGGCGGCCCCATGTAACGGCACGTTTTTCTTGACTATATCAAAAAATGGCTATGCGATCTCTGCAAAACCTTTTACGAACTGGTGAAAGTAGCAACATTGTCCTACAAAACTCCGAATGTCTTTGGCCAACTGGGGCACAGCAAAAGAAGTCCCAGCACGATTTATTTATTTATTTATTTATTTATTTATTTATGTTGAATAATGGTCAGGTTTTATAGCGGAAGAGTCGCCAAGGTGGACCAGCATTGTAATCTATCGATGCCAGAAGTGGCACTTCGACGAATTCAGTTGGAGTCCAGCGAGACGTCGAGAATAGCAGATAGGCGCGTTATGTGGGTCTGAAATTCAGGAGAAAATGCGACAACATTGTGCGAGGTAACACAAGCACTTTGAGCACTTATACCTTTGAAGCAAGAGTCCAACATACGTTCGAACGTATCGGGGGCGTTGCATAGACCAAACGGCATAACTTTGAATTGACATAGACCGTCAGGAGTGATGAACGCGGTCTTTTCTTCATCCTTGTCATCCATAGAAGTTCGCCAATAAAGAGATAGAATGTCCTTAGACGAAAAGTACTTGGCACCATGAAGACGATCAAGAGCGTCGTCAATGCGTGGTAACGGGCAAAGGTCTTTATTCGTAATGCGGTTAAGATGACGCTAATCAGCGCAGAAACGCCACGTGCCAAGCACGACAAGCGGCGACGAGCGCCGCCCAAGGACTTGACGACGGCTCTATAATGCCTTTGTCGAAAACCTTGTTCACCTCTGCTTGTATAACCTGGCGCTCTGATGCAGACACAAGATATACTCGGTGATGAAAGGGAGTAGCATCTAGAGCATTTATTTGATGCTTAACAAGTGACGTTTGACTCAACTGGTTATTGTTAAGCTCAAAGATGTCCCGATAGGAAGCCAAGGGGCGGAGGAGGGCTGTGGCTTGCCCAGGTAATAAGTACGCGGTGATCATGTGCTGAAATGTGGTGTCGAAGCAAGCAGAATCCTGCGGTGATGTTGGAGTACTGGAACAGGTCTATACTACAGAAGTCGCTGCGTGGCCGTGCGACAAAGCACGCAACATTGCCAGCGATATGCCTTGTGGTATGACTTGCTTGCTCATGCCAAAATTAACAACTGGGAGGCACACCCGGTAGGCGGCAGCGGTTACAACAGAGTGCGGCACCGTGATCACCGCACGTCAGAAGGACATCCGGAATAGGCGTGACGACGTAATCGCCTTCGGGCACGGGGGAAGATGAGATGAAATCCACATACGTTAAGGCTTTAGGGCGCAGATGGACGAAGGCAGCAGTAGTGAGGCTGTTCGGCAATTCGGCACGAATATCCGGCAGAAGAAAAAGGTCGAGGCAGAGAGTACTGGCAGAACAGTCGATCACAGTGGAGCGCGTCATAAGAAAGCGTAATCCAAGAAAAAAGTCATTGATACAATTGATCAGCGCGCCAAAAAAAGACTTGAGTGTGACGGTCAGCGATAATTAAGCAATCAGTACACATCTCTCTGACAGTAATAGTGCCGCCATCGGCGACGCGTGCGGCTTGTGTGGCAGCAAGTGTCAGGACCTCTTTGAGTCTACCACAGAGGTTGGCGCTAATAGTGGATACCTGGAACACAATATAAATCAATGCCGTCAAAGGAACACCGTCAACTTGCACCTCCAGTAAGTTCTGGTTCGTGGGGAGCGTCAATGGAGGATTTTGGCACGATGAAAATGATACAGCACTAGCTCCACGAGCTAGATGATCTAGAATGGCTGCGATCAACAGGAATGTAAGCGATAGGTGGCATACGGGGCGAATAGCGACGAGGGTCGGTAAACGGACGAGGGGAGGGGAAAAGGCTGCTCCAAAAAACGGACATCCAGCTAGTACGCCATCGGCGGGCAACATGATCAATGTGGTGGCAAGTGAAGCAGATCGACCTGTCGCCCAGAGTTCGCCACTCACTCGAATTGCAGAATCAAGGGGGGACATGCTGATCGTTGCGAGGCACGGGTCTTGCGTCAGGCCGAGAGACGGAGCAGGCGGTGGAGAAACTGAAGTTGACAAACTTTTGGCGTTTGAATGCCGGAATGAGCGAGATGGTTGGAACTGATCAGTGGCATGGTCAAGAGGCCGGGCGTGAAACGAGGCCGGAAAGGCAGCCTCAAGCTCACGACGAACGATCCGGGTCACGTTCTCATAGGAGGATGGTGTTGTGGAGCGTTTGGCGCAGGATGACGTTGCAGCCGTGTTAGGTAGACGGGAAAACGGTGAGCTCACTCGGCGGTATCCCTTGACAAGAGGGTAAATTGCAGATACATTGTTGTATACCAGTAAATTCAACGCGTAGCCCACTATCCCTTTTAGCACGTGGCCAACTTTGTCAACCTCAGCTATTTTCTCATCTACTTTTCGGCAAGGAACAAGCACACCCTGTATGTACGACACATACGACTCAGGAAATGAATGGATGCCGGTAGCGATATCTCTTCTTGCGGAAAGTTGGCCACGAGACGGGTTTCCGAAAACGTCACGGAGCTTCTGTTTGAAAATATCCCAACTAGAGAGTTTATCCACATGTGTCTGGAACAAGACTCGTGGTGTTCCTCCCAAATAGAAGATCGCAATCGCAAGCATTATGGCAAGTTCCCACCCGCTGTTCTGCCTAACACGCACGAAGATGTTATGCCAGTATTCAACCTCGGCATTACCCTGGCCGGGAAATGTGCCAGTATCGCAGCGGTGGAAAAGCGTGATGTACGCTGTAGCTGGCTCCGCAGTCATGGGCAGAGACGTGGTGTCTTCACGGGGAGGCATAGCCGATAACTGGACGGTGCGGCCACTGCGAAGCTCCGTGGCGAGAACGGGGAACGCGTGCCTCCACCGAAATGTGACGCGAATGAAGCAGTAATTGTACTGAATACTATGTACAGAATATATTTACAAAAGCAAGGCAGCGCTGACTAAACTAGCTGGCAGGCTCGAGCCATACGGCCTGTTCTTCTTTGTCGGGCGACTGCGTTGATCTTTCAAGAGCCGAACGCACATAGCAAAATTGTATTTCCAAAACATGTGACATAAATCCCCTCGTTGTTTAGAAACGATGCGTCTCCCCCGCTCCCCTTGACATGTGCGCATGTTAGCGTAGTAATGGATCCCACCTGGATAGGATTCATCATCACACGCAACAAGAAGCCTCCTGCAGACTAATTAAAGCTTCCCCCAGTGCGTGTTGATTACCGCATGCCGCGCAAGCCTTGGCCACTCTGCACCGACAGTTCACCTAACGCCACCTCTGCGTGCTATTTCCTGCTCCTCCTGAATACGTTTTAATTCCTTTGACACCCACTATTTTGCCTTGACAGAACGTCGATAGCCTTGTGCATTTCGTTAGCAAGTCCACTTCATCTTCTTAAACAGCCTACACATGTTTATATTCCAAACAATGCTAGTCTGTTCACCATGTGCATTAAGTCATGCTTCGCGCAATATTTCCACGTAAGTGCATATAATTAGTTAATTTGGCAACCGCGCTATTAATCATTTGCAGGTGAATCCGGTTCATCAGGCTCACCTGGTCTGGACGGACGCGACGGCCTTCCAGGAGAGCCAGGCCTGGATGGCGTTCCAGGTCGGGACGGTGTAGACGGGCTACCCGGACGCGACGGGCACCACGGGACGCCTGGGATACCCGGAAGACCTGGTCTAAATGGCACCGACGGTCAGTTACCCTACTCTCTTTTCAAGTAGGGCGCCAGTCCATTCACCCCATTATTTTGTCGCAACAGAAACATTCTCACAGCGTATGCATCTGAACAGATCGGCTCAATATTCGTAAGAAAGCAGTCGGCTAAACACTTAAGAATAACAAAAGAATCGAAAATATGCGAGTATTCCCTTACGAACGCTAATAACCACCTTCGCATACGAAATGATTTTTGTGTATGGGCTCCCGCTTCGCTCCCACTTCGCTGTCGTCCAGCATTGCCTATTCATTACGGAGCACTTTATTAGGCCTATTTCTATGCGTGTAACACCTTGCATACTCGCCCAATCATGCGCAACTATGCTGGCATTGCTGGCAACTATGGCATTGTCACATGATATGGGAGAGATCTGCTATCGGGACAGGGCAAAAGCGACACTTGGTTGTCGGATATGTGGCGGGAAAGAGTAAGTGCAAAGTGCGCGGGGTAAGAAAAGTGCGACTTTGTAGTTGTCGCCACAGTATTTCTCTCTGGCGCGTTCTAGGCACAGAGAGAGGTGGATACATTAGGCGTTGGTGTCTGTAATGTGAGCAAATTTCATGGAATGTGACGAGTGTGTCTTTATTTGTGTGCTGTTGGGAGTCATTTGGTTCTAGAGTTAGGCCCATATTTGCGGCCAGTCGGTCCGTGAATCCTCGAGCAGCGGCATGAGCCATATTTTTTTGCCGTGGAGTCCTTGATATGCTTGAGTCCATACGAGAATGATGTCATTTTCTGGTGGGTGAGCTACAAGTAATGAGTGCGCGAAGTTGTTAATGTAGCCGTTACTGAAATTCCCGATAGCAGTCTTAGAGTCACTAATGATGACGTCGCAATCGGGTAGCCCCGATGCGAGTGCAATGGCGGCCTCTTCCGCGTCGCCCGCCGAGGTGGTCTTTAATGATGCTGAACAAACAGTGTTGCCCTGGTTGTCTACGACCGCTATAGCATAACGATGTTTAGGGGTGTAGGCTGCAGCGTCCACATAGTAGACTCCTTCAGCCTGTCCATAGCTGCGTTGTAGCGCCTTGGCTCGAAGTTTGCGGCGTTTGACGTGAAATTCGGGGTGCATGGTTCTGGGTAGGGGCTGGATGTGGTATTGGCCGTGTATGTTCGGAGGAAGTTGATGTCGCTTGCTCTCATTAAATGGTGGAACATGATGAAGTTGTCTCAGAATCTCACGCTCAGCTTCAGTGGTGGTGAGTCTGTGGTATTGCGATGATAGATGGACTTCGGTTAATTCTTGAAAGGTATTTAGTGTAGCCGTGGCCATCACGCTTTGTGTGGATGCTCTAATTGGAACACCTAGAGCGAGTTTGTGTATCTTGCGGATCAATCAATTCACAGTATCCTCTTCCTGCCCAGAGAGTGAGAGATACGGTAGTGCGAAGGTGATTTTGCTTAAGACAAAAGCCTTGAGTAGCTGAACTAGCTCCTTCTCTCGAAGCCCTCCGTGTTTGTTAGAGATCCTCCCTATCAGGCGGAGCGTATTATCTACCGTTGTTTGTAGTGCTTGCAAGGCATGCTGATTTGCTCAGTGGCATTGGAGGTGTAATCCTAGGACCCTTATCCTGTCTACTTGGGGTTGTAGAGTGCCCTTCAATCGTGAGTTGGATATTCGGGGGTGAAGTCCTGAAGCGTCTCGTGGGGCGCAGAAGGAGAAGCTGTGATTTGGTGGGGGAGCACCTGAGATTCAACTCGTGACCTGCTTGTTTGACCTGATCATTTGCTGCTTGGAGGGTGTCCTGGATGTGCCCGTGAGAACCTCCGGTCATCCACAGCGTAATAACGTCTGCGTACAGTGTGAATCGGAGGTCAAGAATCATCTTGAGAGTGAAAGCTAAAGGTCGCATAGCCAAATTGAAGAGGAGGGGGAAAGTACTGCCCCTTGGGGCGTGCCAGTGCTTCCTAAACTTATTTGGCCAGATTGTTCGCTACTTAATTGTAGCGTCGCAGTGCGCTTCGTGAGGAAGCTGCGTATTTAGCCGTAGATTCGCTCCTCACAGTTTATACTGCTAAGTTCGTGATATATGGCCAAGTGGGACACGTTGTTGAAGGCACCCTTGAGGTCGAGGCCGAGCAACGCTTGTGTGTCACGTGCGTCGCTCGGTTCGATAATGTCTTCTTTGAGCCTTAGCATGACATCCTGACAAGAAAGAGATTTGCGAAAGCCACTCATTTCCGAAGGGAACAAGTGATTATGCTCGAAGTATTTGGAGAGACGTAGGTGGATTACGTGCTCCAAGATCTTCCCTATGCATGAAGTGAGAGAAATTGGACGGAAGTTATCAATGTGAATTAGCTTATTCGGCTTTGGTATGAAGATCACTTTGGCTGCTTTCCATTGTTGGGGTATCTCCGCCTCTTCGAGACAGTGGTTGTAATACTCGGTGAGTTTGCGTAAGGATTGCTCATCGAGGTTGCGAAGCGTTTTGTTGGTCACAGAGTCTGGGCCTGGTGCCGTGGTGGTTCGCACTTGGTTGAGGGCATGTCGAACCTCCGCTTCTGTGATGGGACTGCAAAGCTCCTCATTGGGTTCAGCAGCATAGTCGGGCATGGGTATTTGCGTAGGAGGGGGCATATGTTTGGAGGCTAGGTTGCTGAACATGGTCGGCAGGTCGGCTGCATGTTGATGCAGCAGTTTATTCATCTGGTGGTTATTGTGCGTCCTAGACGTGGTGGGGTCGAGCAGGTGCCGGAGCAATTGCCAGGTCTTTTTACTGCTGAGATTACCATGCGCTCCTTCGCAAACCTGAGTCCATTGCTGTGCCGCCAATTTGATAGCGTATTGTTGGATCTGAGAGTCTAATTTGGCGATTCTGATTCAGAGTTTGTGATTGTAACGCGCTGTTAGCCATTTCCTGAGTAAAGCTTGCTTCGCTTCCCACATGTGTAGTAGCTTGGAATCAATTGTGGCCAAGGGTGTGTCTAGCGGGAGAGTGGTGGTATGGTCCTCTACGTCTGCCTGCAAGGGGTTCGCCCATTGCTCAATGTCGGTAATGGTTTCTTCGTTAGTGTTGCAGCGAGGTTTTCTTAATTCCGTCCAAATGGTAAGCCTTAGTCGTATCGTGGCTAGCGGTCTGTGCTTAAAATCTACACGGAGCACGGAGTTCGAGAATGGAATAGTCGCTTCCTAAGTTGTTTTGGAGGTTTTGCCACGTCGCCTGAGTGATGCGGTGAGTTAGGGTGAGGTCGGGGGATGTATCCCTACTGACGCTATTTCCTAGCCGTGTAGGAAGAGTAAAGTCATTGTAGATGGTGAAACCTTGATTTTGTATGTGCTGCCATAGAGCTATTCCCTTAGGAATGGATGCGGAGTGGCCCCACATTTGATGGGGGGGCATTAAAGTCGCCCGTTACGACTAGCGGCTGTTTATTGGCGTTAGTCAATAAACAGCCGCCTGAGCAAGTATTCGCTCAAAGCGGTGTTGTTGAGCATTGGGAGGGCTATAAACATTCAACACGCATAAGGTGGGTGGTTTGTGGCTTTGAGGTAGAATTTTGATGAAATCGTGGGGCATTTCAGTACTGCTGAATGTGTCCCATTTAACAGCAAGATGTCATCTTGCAAGTATGGCAGTATTGGGCTTGTCTATGTGAGGGTCTTGAAACGTGTTGTATCTAGGTGGCGTGACTTTCCCGTGTGTTTACTGCTCGGCTATAATGTCAGGGAGTTCGTTAAGACTCTGTGCAAATAGTGTTAGACATGCGCGCTTGTTGCGGAACCCCCTGCAGTTCCACTGCCAGATGACTAGGCAACGGGCTGGCTTCATCATTATTGTCGTTTTGAAGGACGGGAACTTGTGACCTCGCGGAGCGTCTTCCCCAGCTGTCGATTAGCTCTTGGAAACGGCAAAAGTGTGCAGATGCCTCACAAATAAATGCATCAAGCTTGCTCTGTAGCCGATTTTCAAGGGCAACAAGTTTGTTTTCCAGGATGTCCATGCGGTCAGTGAGGACAAATATGGCGTTTTCAACGGTGTTCTCGATGTCTGTTATTTCGGCATTCTTCCTTTTTGTGGGTCCCGGGGGCTGCGAGTGTGATGAAGGCGGCATTGGAGTTGCGGCTTCCGTCGTAGCAGTGGATGCAAGAGTGTCCATTTGTTCTGTCGGAGGACGTGTGAGTGTGGGCGCAAGCGTTTGTGGCAGTGGTTTGGAAGTAGCAGCAGGAGTGTCAGTGATTTCGATGGGGGGGAGGGGTGGAGCATTGCTTTGAGCTGCTTGATTTCGTTTTTAAGCATTTTGTTCTGATTTAGCAAGTATTTGATGAGAGAGCTATCAGCATCGCCACTGAGAAACGCGGCCCGCAAACGGGGAAATGAGAGACACGGTTGAGAGCCGCACAGCCACGCGACGCGAAGACGGAGGAGCGGAGAGCCGTGGATCACGCGCGAGGATGCAAGGAGCGCCCGCCGCCGGCACCGCGGCAGTGGCGCGACAGCGGGAGAAGGGATGGCGAGGGCGGAGAAGACGGTAGCGGCGAGAGTCGCCGCAACGATGCTGCGCGGAGGAAAAGGGCGACAGGATAGGTGAGAGGATAGGCGAGAACACGTGATGCGGCTTTGGAGGAGGAGCGAAGAGAGCAAAGGCCGCGCCGTGCGCGAGAGATGACATCCGGAGCGCGCTCGTCCCGGCTATGGGGCTGGTTACGGCGAGGAAGGATGGCGAGGCCCACGGCGACGCGAAACGCGGGAACGGGCGCGAAGGAGCTGCCCTCTAAAACACCAGGATTTTACAGAGGCTTCGGGACCACCTGACGAAACGTTAGTAAAGTTATATTTTGCACGTCTGACCTATATATATATATATATATATATATATATATATATATGTGTGTGTGTGTGTGTGTGTGTGTGTGTGTGTGTGTGTGTGTGTGTGTGTGTGTGTGTGTGTGACGACGTTTTATTCATGACAACTATTATATAGGCACCATATATATAATACCATGTTTACCAGTAGTGCCTTGTGCGGGGCAATTCTAATGACGTGGCTGCCTGCGAGAGTGAGTCGGCGACGTGCGAGGTTCGACCCAGCGAGCGACGACGGTGTGCAGTGACGTAACGTATCACTGCGACAACCATTCGACAAGAGATGGAGGTGATGTTATTAGTGGCACAAGCATCGAGTGAAACTGTTGTTTCTTGCGCAGCACTTCCGGTTCACCTCATGAGAAGACCGGGGAGGAAATTCAAAATAAACCCGAAAAAGATTGAAAAATATGGTACAGTACAAAATAGTGATTTTCACTATCGATATGTTATCAGAGCATAAGTTAAGTTACAAGTTGAGTTACTGAAGTGTCTGTAATAATTATAATTAATTAGAAATCACTGATTACCGCACACCAAAGCACAGAATCGTAAACTTTAGGGACCCGCCACGTGAGCCCGACTTTGGCGGAATTCCTGGAAACCCGCAAGTAGAAAGCGGTAGTAATGACGTCATTAGTGACTTCGCACACAAGAAGGTAGGATGAGATGTAGCCGGCTAATTAGTGGAAAACAGTTGCCTCCGTGTTCGGTTCGTGCGTTGCGTTCACCTAAAGTTAACCTAAAGAACACCAATGCCGTGGTGCGATGGACACGTAAGTCAAAGATTAGGGTCGCCTACCATTTTTACCAGTAGTACCTTGTGCGGGGCAATTCTAGCTCTGCGATTTAATTTTTGCGATTAATGATTTAATCGCAATTATTCGGTTCCTGTGGCATAAGAAAAAAACATGAAAGCAGGTATTATACTGATGCCTGTATTTCCACGAGGCACTGCACATGGTGGTCACCACCCTTGTTCGACTAAGATTCTTGGCCCACCATGCTGTTTCATGCGCCAACTGAGCGTGAAGCTACTGGTCGTGAATTTTCAAAGCTTAACATTGTTTTATTTTAGTTTGCCAGTTAATTTTCACTTGTGCATTATGAGGGCTTTGTTATGCCAAAGATGCACAGATTCTGTGCACTTTTGTAGGGAAGTCGGTGTGAAACCATAAAATATATTGTTGTATACTGCCCGAGTTTGTCAATGAAGCAAGGCAACTAATGCGATGTGTTGCAGCTAGACTTATTTACTTTGAGTTCACATATCTTTAACCCTTTACTTCCAGAGCCATTTAAAAAAAATGAAATTACTTTCAAAATGCATATTTTTTTTTATACTTGATCGAACCGGCACATTAAATAAGTACA
The DNA here is from genome assembly GCF_023375885.2 of Dermacentor andersoni. NCBI lineage: Eukaryota > Metazoa > Arthropoda > Arachnida > Ixodida > Ixodidae > Dermacentor > Dermacentor andersoni. Next base: position 17,773,267 of record NC_092816.1, read on the forward strand.
CGAAATACACTCAGATTAATATATGAATTTGCAGAATACCCACAAAAGTTTCTTTCATTCTACAGAAAGTTGGGTACACTACGCTGCTTGAAGTTGGCTTTTTAAGTGCCAATAAAGTAAACAAAATATGAGCGTCCCAAACAGAACTTCTGTGGCCTGTGAGAGTTCTGACGAAACCGACTGTTCCCTAGAATCACATTTAGTCTTGTAGGAAGGCCCCAGTACATCACACATCAAACCCAATATTACAAGGAGTGCCTTTCCACATTCTTCACAGCATGTCTGCATTTTCTTCTTTTTGTACTTTCCTTTGTCCGTAATATCACTTAAACTCCAAGCTTCAGACTATCACATGGTTTACTTTGCTACCGTTGCAACAAAAAATTACAGGGTCTCTTAAGATCTCTCTTAAGAGGTGAACGGCGACAGCCTACTCTTCCTCCTCTTACCATTCACCTCTTTCTCTTTTCCTCTTCTCTTTCTCTTCTTTCTTTTAGTCATTACTGCTGACTACTAAGCATTTTTAGTCATTTGTAATCGATTGTGGTAATTACAAGCCCTAGTTAGGTATATTGGTCATTTCGTAGTCGTTAGTAGTCATTACAAGTCATTTCAGTCATTATTAGTCATTACTGGTCATTACTAAGCATCTTAAGTTATTTCTAATAAATTGTAGTCGTTACAAGCCATCGTTAGACATATTGGTCATTTCGGAGTCATTAGTAGTCATTACAAGTCATTAGTAGTCATTACTAACCTCTACCAATCTCTGTGATAACGTTATCATTCACAAATATCATCATCATCAGCCGGGTTACGCCCACTGCAGGGCAAAGGCCTCTCCCATACTTCTCCAACTGCCCCGGTCATGTACTAATTGTGGCCATGTTGTCCCTGCAAACTTCTTGATCTCATCCACCCACCTAACTTTCTGCCGCCCTCTGCTACGCTCCCCTACCCTTGGAATCCAGTCCGTAACCCTTAATGACCATTGGTTATCTTCCCTCCTCATTACATGTCCTGCCCATGCCCATTTCTTTTTCTTGATTTCAAATAAGATATCATTAACTCGCGTTTGTTCCCTCACCCAATCTGCTCTTTTCTTATCCCTTAACGTTACACCCATCATTCTTCTTTCTATAGCTCGTTGCGTCGTTCTCAATTTAAGTAGAACCCTTTTCGTAAGCCTCCAGGTTTCTGCCCCGTACGTGAGTACTGGTAAGACACAGCTGTTATATACTTTTCTCTTGAGGGATAATGGCAACCCGCTGTTCATGATCTGAGAATGCCTGCCAAACGCACCCCAGCCATTCTTACTCTTCTGATTATTTCAGGCTCATGATCCGGATCCGCAGTCACTACCTGTCTTAAGTAGATGTATTCCCTTACCACTTCCAGTGCCTCGCTACCTATCGTAAACTGCTGTTCCCTTCCGAGAATGTTAAACATTACTTCCGTTTTCTGCAGATTAATTTTTAGTCCCACCCTTCTGCTCTGCCTCTCCAGGTCGGTGAGCATGCATTGCAGTTGGTCCCCTGAGTTACTAAGCAAGGCAATATCAGCGAATCGCAAGTTACTAAGGTATTCTCCATTAACTATTATCCCCAATTCTTCCCAATCCAGGTCTCTGAATACCTCCTGTAAACACGCTGTGAATAGCATTGGAGAGATCGTATCTCCCTGCCTGACGCCCTTCTTTATTGGAATTTTGTTGCTTTCTTTATGGAGGACTACGGTGGTTGTGGTGCCGCTATAGATATCTTTCAGTATTTTTACATACGGCTCGTCTACACCCTGATTCCGCAATGCCTCCATGACTGCTGAGGTTTCGACTGAATCAAATGCTTTCTCGTAATCAATGAAAGCTATATATAAGGGCTGGTTATATTCCGCACATTTCTCTATCACCTGATTGATAGTGTGAATATGGTCTATTGTTGAGTAGCATTTACGGAATCCTGCCTGGTCCTTTGGTTGACGGAAGTCTAAGGTGTTCCTGATTCTATTTGCAATTACCTTAGTAAATACTTTGTAGGCAACGGACAGTAAGCTGATCGGTCTATAATATTTCAAGTCATTGGCGTCCCTTTCCTTATGGATTAGGATTATGTTAGCGTTCTTCCAAGATTCCGGTACGCTCGAAGTCATGAGGCATTGCGTATACAGGGTGGCCAGTTTTTATCGAACAATCTGCCCACCATCCTTCAACAAATCTGCTGTTACCTGATCCTCCCCAGCTGCCTTCCCCCTTTGCATAGCTCCCAAGGCTTTCTTTACTTCTTCCGGCGTTACTTGTGGGATTTCAAATTCCTCTAGATTATTCTCTCTTCCATTATCGTCGTGGGTGCCACTGGTACTGTATAAATCTCTATAGAACTTCTCAGCCACTTGAACGATCTCATCCATATTAGTAATGATATTGCCGGCTTTGTCTCCGAACGCATACATCTGGTTCTTGCCTATTCCTAGTTTTTTTTTCACTGCTTTTAGGCTTCCTTCGTTCCTGAGAGCATGTTCAATTCTATCCATATTATACTTCCTTATGTCAGCTGTCTTACGCTTGTTGATTAACTTCGAAAGTTCTGCCAGTTCTATTCTAGCTGTAGGGTTAGAGGCTTTCATACATTGGCGTTTCTTGATCAGATCTTTCGTCTCCTGCGATAGCTTACTGGTATCCTGTCTAACGGAGTTGCCACCGACTTCTATTGCAGACTCCTTAATGATGCCCATAAGATTGTCATTCATTGCTTCAACACTAAGGTCCTCTTCCTGTGTTAAAGCCGAATGCCTGTTCTGTAGCTTGATCCGGAATTCCTCTATTTTCCCTCTTACCGCTAACTAATTGATCGGCTTCTTATGTACCAGTTTCTTCCGTTCGCTCCTCAAGTCTAGGTTAATTCGAGTTCTTACCATCCTATGGTCACTGCAGCGCACCTTGCCGAGCACGTCCACATCTTGTATGATGCCAGGGTTAGCGCAGAGTATGAGGTCTATTTCATTTCTAGTCTCGCCATTCGGGCTCCTCCACGTCCACTTTCGGCTATCTCGCTTGCGGAAGAAGGTATTCATTATTCGCATATTGTACTGTTCTGCAAAGTCTACTAATAACTCTCCCCTGTTATTCCTAGTCTATATGCCATATTCCCCCCCCTGCCTTGTCTCCAGCCTGCTTCTTGCCTACCTTGGCATTGAAGTCGCCCATCAGTACAGTGTATTTTGTTTTGACCTTACCCATCGCCGATTCCACGTCTTCATAGAAGCTTTCGACTTCCTGGTCATCATGACTGGATGTAGGGGCGTACATCTGTACGACCTTCAATTTGTACCTCTTATTAAGGTTCACAACAAGACCTGCCACCCTCCCGTTAATGCTATACAATTCCTGTACGTTACCAGCTATATTCTTATTAATCAGGAATCTGGCTCCCAGTTCTCGCCTCTCCGCTAAGCCCCGGTAGCACAGGACGTGCCCTCTTTTTAGCACTGTACATGCCTCATTTGTCCTCCTAACTTCACTCAGCCCTATTATATCCCATTTACTGCCCTCTAATTCCTCCAATAGCACTGCTAGACTCACCTCACTAGATAACGTTCTCGCGTTAAACGTTGCCAGGTTCAGATTCCAATGGCGGGCCTGTCCGGGCCTGTCCAGAATATTGAACAGCGCTGTGATCACAAATATAATACGATTATATAAGATAATGCGTGATATTACACTATAGATAATTGTATTATACATACAATGATAGGCAGTTATACGTTACGTCACTGCACACCGTCGTCACTCGCTGGGTCCAACCTCGCACGTCGCCGACTCACCCTCGCTGGCAGCCGTCCAGCAACCGTCCCTCCGCCGCTGCTGCGGCGGAGGGACGGTTGCGCCCGCTAAGCGATCTGGAGTCGTGATACGTTTTTTCGCATACTTTGTTTATCTTGAATAATAACGTTGTCGTTATTCTTAGACGCCTAAAATCTGCTTGAACAAAACTGTTTTAAACGGAACGCACTAGAAGAAAATTTGATGATCACTCATACCACGTGGGGTATATGACTGAGTATGTACATCTTTCCATTTTCGTTACATTGGTTAGATTTTCCTTTCTCTGGCTAATGATAGACCAGGTATGACACCGCAGCGATACAGGTGCGTGGTTTGTGAGACAAGTCGTATAGTGGAGGTTTTGCTACCCTACGCAGGGACAAAAAAGAGGTTTAAGGAATTGAGGTTTGTGTCTGCTCAGCCTTCTTGTCTTCACTTCCTTCTTGTCACTCTGGTAACACATGCGGACATCCGGATTCGCCAAGCTGCGTTTGTTCAACTTTCACCGCATATGTCAGCCCACGTAACGCCCGCATCGAAATGAGGCATCCGTGGCCTGGAACCGGGCCAAAGTTGCAGAACCAATGTGGCAGGCTTTCCTTGATAAAGTCTTGCATCGCGTAATGTTCAATTCAGCTGCTCACACTAAACTCTGTTTTCTTAATTTGCAATATATATATATATATATATATATATATATATATATATATATATATATATATATATATATATATATATATATATATATATATATATATCCCTCACGAAAGTATAAGTGGGCTGTCCAACAAATGGAAGCGCATTTTTTCTCATTTTGCATTTTTTAACAAAATTCTAAAGAGCGACTAGTGGCAGGAACATGTAAGCATGTAATTTAAGTTTGTAGCAATGGTCTGATATAAGTGTGCTTTGAGCGCACCATATTATTTTTCCTTTAGAAATGTGAAATATTTAGAATGCAGGTATTCCTCAACATTCTGCTTTAGCGCAATAAAAGCTTCCCGCTCAGCACTTTATCACGCAATTATGCGGCCGCTTAAAATGAAACAATACCTAAACTCTGCAACAATGCAGTGAACGCGGGTAACGTTGTGCAGCAGTTCCTTAGATCAAGATGGCATTTTATTCATGACGGCATTTTCTTAAGCTTCCCACTGGCGTTACGTGGGCTCCCACAAAAACATGGCTCGCGCTGAGGCAGTTAAGCTGGCGTATATAAAAAACATGCAGAACTGAAAAAAAAAGAAAATTTAATTTCAGCCACAGCTCCATTTGTTTTTTTCTTTATCTGTGCAAAGCCACGGCACTCTGGGCATGGGAGATAAAATAGCTTGTTGTACGTACGGCGGAAACAGCGGTGCTCGAGAAAAAGTCAGCTTGGTTGCGCCGCCCCAGACTCTTGCCTGCACGTATATCTTCTTTTTCTAGAGAACAGTTTTTTGTCTCTTTTTTTTTCATTTCCTTTTAAAGCGACGTCCCCGATCCATAAAGCAGCTGCCATACCGTTTCGTGCTCTTGGAGAATCGAATTAAGCCAGAGCTCATGAATATGAATAGACTGTCGCTAGCCACGCAGATCTCCGCGATAAACTTAAGATTGCCCGCTCAATCAGCGACAGCAACGTTAAGCTTCGGCTTGGCCGCAGCGGAGGGAACCGAAATGCGCGGAAAGACTAATTGCAAACCGTGTTATTTCTTTCCCTGATTTCATTAGCGCTCGCATTTTAGTTCGAGCACCTCCTTCTGCTATCCCTTAAACTAATCAGGCGATTTTCTCGTCAGCATTTTCGTTTGTCTGACTCTGCTGGCATCAATTCAGCGTAATTGCTTCTCGTGGGCGAAGCTCTGCTCTGCGCGCCGTTACTTGCTTTAATTCTTGGCGAAGGTACACTGTTGATTGCTGGAGGCTCTCTACTCAAAACTCCTGCGCACAAACTTGAATTGAGAAAACCTTAGTGTAAAAAACTGCAGCCTTGACAGTATATAATAGCGTATTTTAGCACAGACGTACCCGGTATTATAGCCGTGACTCGCGATCTGCGCATGCGCAGCAGCCGCGCTTCGTGTGCAGGCGGTGCGTCGCGGTAGCGGATGACACATTGCTGTGCGCTAAGAGGCTCGGCGCGCTCACATGAACTTGAGGGGCGGTGTCTTCTTTATTAGAGTGCGGGTTCAATGACCTCCGTGAAGGTCGGCCCTAACCGTGATTGGGAATTCTTCAGTTGACTCGCAGGGAGCAAAAATGATATTTTAGATTCTAGGCTTCGCAGCAAAAAGCTCACTATTTAAGTGATAGCAAACTAACTGAAGCGCTTATTTTGCGCTGTGTTTGCGACTCGAAGCATAGCGTGACTCTATCCGTCCTTCGCCACGTCCAACTCCAGAGAGTACGCACGCTTAATGAGATTCTGCTATGGCGGCCTTGGGGCATCTAATGTCGTTCATGCACGTTTCTCAGCGCACGTCGCCTAGACTTGGCGCAAAAGCACCGTGTTGCGCGATGTGCGGCCAGCTGTCAACACCATCCGATCGCTGGCGGTGTTGGTGTGGAGCGTATTCTTCGTGAACGTTGCAAACTCCAAGTTTTACAGTTTCTAAATGTCTGCTTTTAAATCGCCGGCGGTCTAGATAGGCACGGCGTAAAGTCGAGCGTCCATCATTTAACCCCTGGGATGCGCTAGACAGGGAAGAACACGTAAGCAACTTTAGGTCAAACAGCTCCTGAGCCTGCTGATATGCACGTTTTGTAGCTGTTGTGCTTGCAAATTAAGGCGAAGCTTTGCCTATTTCTTCGACTTTCCGCTGCTGCTGTGGTCCTGCACGCCACTAACGCCGGCCGCGTCGGGATGTGGTCACAAAAACATAAAAGCCATGCGCTGTCGGTGTTTTGTTTCGTGACATTTGCCTATGAGCTGTCATCCTCAAAATTTCGAGGAATAACTTTGTAAAGAATGTAAGACAACGTGTGCGCCAGTGGAGGGTCTGTGCGGTTGTTGTGCTGAATGATTATTCGTCAAGCGACGCCTGCGGTGCCGGATTTTCTGCGACGTGGGGCCCTTAACGCTATCGCGCTAGTACATGACAGGAGTGTGGCACAAAGTAAATACAACCCGAGAAGCTCGAGTCAACATATACGCCGCGTCGCATGTGCACAATGCCCTCTGAACACCGTAACTAGGCGTGACCCCCACAAATGCAGTGCAGGAGCTGTCGCGCTTGTCTCCGTGCTCACCCCCAACAGCAACGACAGATAGAGGGAGGTTGAGGAGGTGGGGAGAATGTTAGCGAGTGAATAGATAGAGAAAGAGAGGAGGGAATTTTGTTAGCTACCACGCAAAAACCAGAATGGAGCGTCGAACGGGGCAAGAACAACAAACACAAGCGAAGCAGGCAAGGTAACATTTCACATCACATCACAACTGTGGTATGCCGTTTATATATCACCGCCAAATAACGTCCATGAACGCAAACAGCAGACAAAGCTTCGCTTACATCGATTCCTACATTTCGTGGGATCTGCATATTATTATTATTATTATTATTATTATTATTATTATTATTATTATTATTATTATTATTATTATTATTATTCCCCTGTAGTGTTTTTGCTTTTGGATTTTAATGTATGCGTGCGCCAGCACTCAGATTCATACGTTGTTCCTGGGCATTGACCGACCGAACGGCCGACTTAAGCGCAGTGGTACCTATCCATTGAAAGGAAGTGGCCGAGAATCGAGCTGCACATACAAAAAAAAAATGTGATATCTGTAATGACTTTAAAAGGCTAAATAAACGCAAGAGAGAGAAGAAAAACGGCCTGCGACTTGGCTTGCGCCGCTACTTCGTGCACCTACAAAGAGCGGACTGCGAAATTTACTTAACCGGGAACCACAGTCGATCACACACGGAGGAAATAAATCCGAATTCTGCATCGAGAAAGTTCTTCCTAAATTTAAACTTCGCACTCTTGAAACAATTGATTGCATTGTTTCTTCGTCGCTTGGCAGTGCTTTCGGCTCACGACAGTCATCCTCATCATCATCCTGCCACGCTTGCGCTGAGCATCCTGGACACGATGTTCATCCGTCGCACTAGCACGACGCCGTTGTTCACATTGTCGTCTCTGTTCTCTTCGCCACTCCTCGTGAGCACGCTGCTCTTCCGGAGTCCTCATTACGCGACGCGCGGCCTTCCCATAGCACTATCACACTAGAAATATCATGCCTCAATTGGCGGGCTCTCTGTATACAGGGTGTCCCAGCTGACTTTAGCCAGAGTTTAAAAATATGCAGATGCACTCTAAACTACGCGACTAAATGCATATTGCTGACTGTTGTACGGAGTAAGTCACACTATTTTTTGTATTCTGCTTAATTGCATAATTAGTCAAGATTAATTAACCAACTTCTGAAGGAACAAAGCTAAAAAAAAAATTCCATATAGGAAGTTGTAGAGCGCTTTACAAAACGTCTGATTAAACAGTCTCTAACTTTCTATCTACTAGGTATTTGTGTTTTTCCGCTTAATGCAGATGCCCGCGAAATACAAAAAAAAAAAAAAAAAGAACGTGACATACCCGCTTGCACGTCGTGATTGCAGCGCTCTCAAACGTTTTACGTACAAACGAACATAGCAACTAGCAGGGTGTGCTGCCGCTTAAAAGGCGACAGTGCAGTGACGCAGGCGTCGACTGTGGGATTTACGCCAGCGATGTACTTCCCTCGTGGCGGTTCATGTAGCGATAAGCAGGCGCAGCGGCCGCACACCCGGCTAAATGCTATGTTCGTTTGTAGGCGAAGCGTTTGGCAGCGCTGCAATCACGGCGCGCAAGCGGACATGTCACGTGGTATTCTTTTTTGTATTTCGCGGGCAGCTGCAGTAAGCGGAAAAACACTAATGCCTAATACATACAAAGTTACAAACTTTCTAATCAGACGTTTTGCCAAGCGCTCTACAACTTTCTAATAGGAATTTTTTGCTTAACTTCATTGCTTCCGAAGTTGGTTAATTAATCTCGATTAATTATGCAATTCAGCAGAATACAAAAAATAGCGTGACACGCTATATCCATACAAAAGTGAGCAACATGCATTTGGTCGCGTCGTCTCGGAGTGCGTCGGCATATCTTTAAACTCTGGCTAAAGTTAACGGGGACACCCTGTATACATGTAATGTAGTAACGCCACGTCCTGTATTACAAGCTATGCCCTCACAAACCTGCATCTCGCCACGGCGGCCGCATTTCGATGGGGGCGAAATGCGAAAACACCCGTGTACTTAGGTTTAGGTGCACGTTAAAGTACCGCAGGTGGTCGAAATTTCTGAAGTCCCCCACTACAGCGTGTCTCATGATCAAATCGTGGTTTTGGCATGTAAAACCCCGCAATAAAAAAAAAAACCTGCACTTTAGTTTATATTTAACGTGGGTTTTGATGGAACGCCTCTGATACAAGCGTATGTCGTTACCAATCATTCTGCGCTTCCCATTGTTAAAAACCACCTTATCATCTATCATGTTGTCACGAGACATCTTTTATGCTTTTCTTTATCGAAACGACGTATGTGGTAAGCACTGTATGTGTGATTTGAAAAGATATGCACACTTCTCACTTCAATTTTAGCCTACGATTGTACTACCTCCGCGATTACAAACACGTCATAATCATTGGGAGGCAGAGGTATATAGCTTCGCTGTAAAACGAAAGAAAGCCTCTGATTGAGAAGTCGGACGTGGTTGAAATAGACTGATAAAGCAGAAAAGTGATGACAGCTGGGCTAGTTTGTAGATATCCATGGCATTGAAGCCCAAATGAAAACACACATGGTGAAAACATAATGAGACAGTACGCATTGTCTTTTCCACTGTTGCACACGACCTTATGAAAATGTGATCAATGTTGTTCTCGCTAACAGACGTTCAGTTATTACGAGTGTTTCATTTCACGAGGCAGTGGAACCAATTTTATCTTACGTATACCGGCTACCTCGGTGACGTGGCATGGAGATGAAGATATTCCGAATAGCAAAATATTGTTTCGAAGCCTCTTGGTTCAAACCAGAGTGGTGCAAGATCCCGCGAGGATCTAGAATTCACGGGAAACTTTGGCATAAACGGCAAAGGTCTACCATAAAATAGACAAAATATTCTCGAGAATCGGGAATAAGCACAGCCGCGCTAACCCCGTTGTCGCTGAACGCGGTTTATAATCTTGCTGCAGTTACTGCTTATCTTACCTGTTTGGTGTCTTTTCACAAACGTCGTTCATCGTTCAGAGTGCGTGTTTCCTCCTACAGTAAACATTGCGCGGAAAATCAGGAAGCCACTGCTATTGGCCGGGCTTTCATGAAAGTAAATTTCCTGTGTAGTACTTTAGAATAGCACTCATACGTATAATATAAGGCTGAAAAGCCTCACGTCCGTCGATAATTTGCCCGAAGAAGAGCTCGTTTCAATTAGGCACAGCCGAGCCGTGACCACTCCTCGCTTCCCGCCACTGGTGCGTGCTGCCCTAATTTGCTGTTGGAGAGCGTAATGTGGGAGTAAACAGTTTAAGCAGGCAGGCTAAGCACTCGATGAAACAGTCCGGCCAAGAGGCGCAGTGGCGCGCAGCCAAGGCCGATTGGGTGAACTTCGTTCCGCAAAGGCTGCGAAGTCTCGAGGGATGAACTCGATGCGCGGTAACAGTGAAATGAGAGGTCGGCTTAGCAGTTACAAAAACATAATTTATAGCCGGAAGTGCTTGGACGAGAAGCCATTCAATGTATGGCGGCGCTTCACTTGCATAAGAATACACAGGGTGTTTTTTTTTTTTTTTTAGCTGCACCAAATCTTTTTAAGGATTGCCTATATGGCAGATAGCCCAACTCTAACCCTTGATTTAAGTTACTCGATGAGGCGGCCATTACTTCTGTGAGAAATCAATATGTTCAATCGAATAATTAACGTAATTACACTAATTAACGTTTTAATGAATTAATTTACTACACATATTTCGATCTACGAATTACAGCCGCTGAATTCGCAAGGCGTATCCACTTGGAACGATCGAATTCTCTGGACTGCACCAGTTTCAACATATTAATTTTCAAGGTGTCCGACGAAATGCATTGGCATTCTTCCAGTTACCTTTTTAAGAAACCGCTGTTGTACGCATTGAAACGCAAAATAAACTGGAACACCAATGCATTTGGACGGATACATTGAAAATTAATATCTCGGAACTCGTGCTGTTGAGGAAATTTGTTCCAAGTGGATATGCCGTGCGAACTCAGCGGCTATAATTCGTAGAGTGAACTTTGTAGCGTAAAGTAATTAATTAAAATGTTAATTAGGTAATTACGTTATTTATTCAGTTGAAGAGTTTGGATTCTCCTAGAAGTAATGGCTGCCGCATATAGTAATTTAGATCAAGGGTTATAATTGGATTATCTGTCACAGGCAATTTTTTTTTTTAATTTCGTAGAGCTTAAAAAAAATGCACCCTGTATTACGATCGGCCAGCGGGAGTAGTGACCTCCTAGCCTCTCTTGCACCACTGCGACGAGTAGCTTCGTGAAGCAAACAATGTGTCATGCAGACCTGCGATAGCAGGCGGACGCAGGTTTGGCGGATCGGGTCTTGTTTGTTGTTTCACTGTAGCCGTCACGGACGATGGGATCGAGAAACCCATGGAAAATGGTGTCCTACGGCGTCTCCTCGCGGATTCAGATCATGTTGGAAACAAGTAATAAAGTTCATTTAGAAATAGAGGCTGTGTTCAGGAAAATAACCAGGGCATGCAACATCTTGTTCTCCCTTCATCGCAGGTTATCCGCTCAAGTAACCATAACCCTTGTACATTCTGAAATATACCACACTGTCATCTTTAGGGCCCCAGCATAATGTCTGATTTTCTGTTCGTGTTTTCTTTCTTTCTTAAAAATAGCTTTAACAATTGCACTAGAAAGGTTACTGGAAGACATTTCAGAGCATAATGAAATCAGCGGCATTTGAAACTTTGAGAACGATTGTCTTCGGGAAATTACAGTGACATGAATTAAAATTGCATTAAACAGGATTTTCTTTAAATAGGAAAGAAAAAAAAGAAAGCACGGTGAAACGCTGATGTAAAGAACGGGGCACTGCGACTTCGTCCTTGGCAATTCACGCGCTGTGCTCCTCAAACTGAACTGTTGCAGGCGCTTTGTCCATGCTATACGGCCATCGTTAACGAACAGTCAGTCATGAATTTACCGTGGCGTGCACTGAATTGTTTGATGAGGAGAAAAGGACCGATAGGAGGAGGAACCGCGAGAGAAGCGGCTTTGAGGGAGGGAACGTGCAAATAGGGGAACCGGCGAAGTGAGGCAGAGGGGAAGAAACGGAGCGGGCGGCGGACGAGGCGAGCATCGGTGGCCTCGGCTGCGCGGTGTCCCGCGGGGTCCCAAGCCGCCCGAATCCCGGGCATCCCTAATCGGACCGGTGCACGGAGTGGCACCTAACGAAGCGAGCAGCAGGCAGCGTGGAGGCGGGCTCCCCGAGGGAAATAAATAATTGTCAGCAGGAAGCCGGTGGCTTGTTTGCAAAGCGCGGCAGCGGCGACGGCGCGCGCGGTAGCCATGATTGAGGAGCGCGCGAGGGGATCCGTTGGCGCTGCCTCTGCAGCGCAGCCTAACAAGATTCCGCTAAGCACGCCACGAACGAGGCCACCAGTGCGCCGACGAGAGGCCACCGTTTCCGCAGTCGGTACGACGGCCGGCCGCTCTGGCACTCCCAGAAACTTGCCGGACGAAACGTTGAGAAAAGCCGCTTGTGCACCGGAGCCAAAGCTCACCACGATGCAATAACAGTTGCGTGGCTCATCCCCGCCACGTTATTCACCACGTTATTCAGCGGCAGCACGAGTAGTGTTTGTCAAACGACATTGAAACCTCAGTGGCGTTGCGCCGCTGTTAGTCGCTATGCAGTCATGCGCTGGTGATGCCTAGGAGCCGCCGCGTCAACCCGCACTCTCCCGTACTGCAGTGTTCCCTCGCGATAAGAACAGAACGGCTCGAGTGAATGTTGACGCGCTCGCTGTTTCTCCTCCCGTCTTCGCGTCAACCGTAAGCATGACTCGACATTGCGTCACGTTCGCTCCGGCGCGTGTTTCGCTTCACCGGCTTGGCGGCTGGAGAGAGTCCTTGCGCGCTCGCAATTTCTTCTCGCGTCATCGCTCGAAGCGACGTGAAACAAAAACCCGCTGGATATCGCGCTATGCGGGCGTTGGAAAATGTTTTGGTTCGCCGGTTTTGCAAACAATGCCTCAACACGATGCCAAAGCCAGCGTGGCGCGTTGTAGGCATGCACACGCATCACCCGCATGCTGTCACTGTTGGACGATATTCTTGTGCTTGATCTCCACAGCTCGGTGAACGTTGACGTAAGATGCGGTCGTTGAATGTTCGCACCGGTATGGCTTTCAAAGCTCACGCCGCGTGGACAGATCAATTTTAGAACAAAAAGGATGAGTATGCACAAACGTCACACCAGTATAGAACGCCCACGTGACGTGACTCAGATGGAAGGACGATTGAACCTCGCACAGCGTCTACGAGGCTCAAAGTCCGCGTGGCTGGCGCTTCTCACCAACAGTGTCTCTCAGACTAACCGATAAGCAAGCCAACTGAAACGTGCATTAACAAAGCGAAAATACCGTACTATGCAAACCCGCATACATATATAAATTGCATGCAGATTTTGCGCTCTATGGAAAGACGTCGACTGCCATCGTAGATGTTTACCGCCTCTAACAAGTCTTGAAAAAAGGTTCGTTTCACCTCTGCTCTGATTGTGAGCCTTACACACTTCCCCGGCCCTCTTTGAAGGAAACCATTACAAGCATTCTAATGCTAAACGGTGACTCAAGTGAGGAAGATGTATTTCTGAAATTCTCTGAGTTTGATCCTGGTAAATAAATGTCACTTCTTAACGGAAGAAATAAGGACAAGCTTCTCGTCCGAACTGCACATATTATAAAGTATCACTTTAAGTTACCACAGTTTCAACGCGAATTCTCTCAGACATGGGTCCGTTCTGTGTCAGCAAAAGGCAAATAAAGCGAGATTATTTATATTTTTCTCTTTTTTGAGACACTACAGTGCAAGGCTTCTCTTATGGTTAAATACCTTTCGTCATATGTTGACAAAACGTCTAACTGGCTTTCTCGACATTGTCCCGTAGCTTTTGACAGTCGACATTTCTGCGTGTTCAGTCAACGTCGAAAGTTCCGGTATTAAAGCGTTGGGTTTGCGCCTCGAAGATGCAAAGTACGCTGCGAGAGCACCGGATTAATTTTGACCACCAGCTGTGCTTTCTGAGGTGCATTAGTTAAGATGCGCAACCGCTTGTGTATGCACCCCTGCTTGATGTGGCCACTCTGGTTGGCATTTGAACTCGCCACGTCGTTCGAACAACAAGGCACCGCAGCAGCTGACCCATCGCGACTTACACGCTGTGCATCACACTGGCACATTGAAAAATGTAAAGCAGTTGGTTTTGCGTATACGGGTTTTATACCGGTGTCACTTGGTCATATTCGATAGCGATCGGGCCCGATTCGGATTGAACTCGATTCGGAGCAAGTGCTGCTACATGGTCACTTTTGAATGCGATCTTGCCAGATCCGGATCCATGCAAACGCTATCCGTGAATCGCTATCGAGCCTCTTGATCGCAATGGTAGACTGGCAACCATGTTGTTGCAGACGATCAGCAGAGTGTTAAACCACAAGGATAAACAAATATTTCGTTGAAAATAAAACAAAGGAGTTTTGTATAACAAGTTTCAGAGCCTGATACGCGCTACAAACTTGATACGCGCTTTGGACTTGCTAACAACTGGTGCGTTTGAGCTCACCTAAATTCGATCCGGATCACTGGACAGTGCAGCAGTGATCATGGTCGATCGCCATCAAGAAATTCAATCCTGAACGGGTCCTGATCGTGATCGAAAGTGACCGTGTGACACCGGTCTCCCTCCAAACCACCTGAGCCATGAGGGAGATGTCGGACTAGACGCTTTCAGTTTAATTTTCAATACATTTTCTTTTAGAAACATCGTATAAGAACGTGGTCACCACTTCTCTCGGGAATATAGCTCACGACCCTCTGGTGGTGAGTTCCGTTTCCGCGAGCAATTTAACACCGTCCCCGCTGAGCGACGACTGCTGTTGGTATTTAAGGCATCTAAGAAACACGTTTGTTCCATCGTATATCCACGATTGGGATAAATGGGAACATGGTCATGGTTATCAAAATCCAACTGAATCTTGTATACGTTATCTGCCGAACTCATCTTTTTCTACGGTCTAATTGCTCTTGCAGCGTAGATGATTCATTAGTCATTCTTTTCGCAGGTATTCCTGGAATGCCGGGACCACGTGGTCCTCCAGGCCTGCCCGGGCCACCAGGTGAGTAGGACCCGTGTGTATACGCACACTCGGACGCCAAAAACGTTGCCGCAGTAATTATTTCTTCCGGCTGTTTGTACTGAAAGTCAAAGCTGTTTTCTACCTTAGAGCTGCCAATTACATTCAGAGAAAACATAATTATTTATTGCTGTAGAATTATTTATTATTGCAACAGGATGCAAAACACGGTCATACCTACTATAAATGAATTTACGGCAAACATCTTAGAAAACATCTTGAACATACCCTGCAAGCACGCTAGCTTTCATAACGGCAGATATTTTCTGATTTTTATGGGTGGGTTTCACTCCTTGCCCTAAATCCCAAAGTGGATGTGGTGGTGAGAGGTGGAGGTGGGAGGTACTCTCCCAGATGGAGTTGGGAGACCTGGTCAAGGATAGCTGCATGGGAAATGTTGTCAAAGGCTTGAGTGAGGTCGAGTCCGAGGATGGCTTTCATGTTACAGGAATGGTCGTTTAGCAGTTGATGTTTGAGCTGCAATATAGCGTCTTGAGTAGAAAGGTGAGGGCGAAATCCAATGATGGTGTGGGGATAGAGAAAGTTGTCTTCGAGGTGACTGTTGATGCGTGCTAAGAAGGCGTGTTGCATCACCTTGCCTACGCATGAAGTGAGGGAGCTATTTAGGGTAAATTACCATTATTTATAGGAATATAGGATGTAGAGCCGATAATGGCCTAGGAATATAGGATATAATCCTATAAGTAATGGTAATTTGCCCTAAATAGCTCCCTCACTTCATGCGTAGGCAAGGTGAAGGAACACGCCTTCTTAGCACGCATCAAGAGTCACCTCCAAGACAACTCTCTCTACCCCACACCATCATTGGATTTCGCCCTCACCTTTCTACTCAAGACGCTATGTTGCAGCTGAAACATCAAGTGCTAAACGACCGTTCCTGTAACATGAAAGCCATCCTCGGACTCGACCTCACTCAAGCCTTTGACAACATTTCCCATGCAGCTATCCTTGACCAGGTCTCCCACCTCCACTTGGGAGAGCGAGCCTACAATTACATTCGTGACTTTCTCTGCAATCGCACGGCCACTCTCTCGGCCGGAAACTTACGATCAGACCAGCTTTCCCTTGGCAGCAAAGGCACCCCGCAAGGTTCTGTTATCTCTACCATGCTCTTTAACTTACTCATGATCGGCCTTGCCCAGCAACTACAACGAGTCGACAATATCAACCATACCATCTACGCCGACGACATCACAATCTGGGCGTGCCGAGGCAGTGATGGTCAAGTGGAGTCAGCCCTCCAAACGGCGATCGACACGGTTGAAGCCTATCTCCAAGGAACCGGACTGCTCTGTTCGCCGGCTAAATCGGAGATTCTTCTCTACAAGCCCATTCAGTGGGGTCGCCCTCCCGAACACCAATCTGATCACTGAGCCTGTGATGCCATCACCCTACGCCTTCAAGATGGCAGTCCTATCCCACACGTCCCTAGTATCCGGGTCCTCGGTCTCATCATCTCTACCAACGGCTCCAACGCCTTGACTCTTAACAAGATCTGTGCCCAATCTCAAAACACCCTACGCCATCTTAAACGTATCCCTAACCGACGAGAGGTATTCATAGAAGAAAGCCTTCTCCGCCTCGTGCAGTCCTTTGTCATATGTCACATTACCTACGTTGCTGCGTACCTCAACTGGTACCGGGCTGAGCAAAACAAGCTCGACGCCCTCATACGAGGGGTCTACAAGCAAGCACTTGGCCTCCCGCATTACACCAGCACTGGACTCTTCAACCAACTGGGAGTTCACAACACCCTTGCCGAACTCATTGAAGCCCAACAACGCTCTCAGCTTGAACGGCTCACCTTTACTGAAACGGGACGCTTTATTCTATCCACGCTTCGCTTCACCTACCATCAGCAACATGGCCCCAAACAACCGATCCCGACCGACATCCGTAGCTGGATCTACATAGACCCTATCCCTAGGACCATGCACCCTGTATATAACAGGGCCCAGCGCCAAGCTCGGGCCGGAGCTATCATAAGAGCCCTTGCTCACGTACCTGGCGTCACATTTGTTGATGCAGCCCAATATTCCCATGGCACATGATTTGTGGCCATTGCCACACGCGATGGAGTCCGACACCACGCCTCCAGCGTCACTAACCCCACTGCCGAGACGCTGAAGAAGTGACCATCGCCCTGGCCACTCTAGATCCCACCTGTCACACCATCGTGTGTGACTCTCGCTCAGTCGTCACTAACTTCAGCAAAGGCCGTATTTCTCCCCAAGCTCTTCGCATCCTCTGCCAGGCACCACACTCTAAAGACAGCATGATCTCCCTGACATGGATCCCGGCCCATGCGGGCCCTGTCCACTCACACCTCCCCAATCTCAACGAGGTCACCCACTCCATTGCGCGAGGCCTAGTCAATCGCGCCGGAGTCACTGGAGATGAGTTGGACACCAGGGACAATCTGATCGCTTATAACGATCACGTTAAGGCCTTTTACCTCAGTCGCCGAACCTTCCCCCCACCTCACCCAAAGTTCAGCCGGGCGCAGGCTACCACCCTGCGTCTGCTACAAACAAACACGTACCCTTCACCCGCCCGCCTCCACCTTATATTCCCAGACGTTTATACTAATCCCAACTGCCGGTGCTGTGGCATTCACCCAGCTACGCTTCCGCATATGCTGTGGAAGTGCCCAGCACAGTACACACAGACTAACACCGCGGCCCTCTCGTCGAGGTTGCATGAGGCTCTGCGGAGCTCCGCCCTCGACGACCAAACCTGGGCGACCCAGCACGCCCGTGAGGCGGCGGCTAGGCAAGCCCTCGACGTCCCCTCATGGGAGGCTTAGGCCCGGCCATCATAAAGTGCTGGTTCTACAATAAATGTTTATCCCCCCACCCCCCACCCCCTAAATAGCTTATGTGGGGCCTAAGATGTACATCTGTCGGAGTAAAGTTCACACAGGAGTAAAATATATCTCACTCCCGAGTCATGCGTCATTTTAAGCTCCGTGTAACACGCTTAACATGACAAAACGATAACATTAATGCTACATTCCGACTTAGCTAAACGTAACCAAAAAGTTAAAACAGCGGCGGCCATTCCCACTCTTTAAGGTTAGGAGCACTGCGTACCTATAAAATAACAAAATTGTGGTCTTTATAGAACAGAGTGTGTTTAGAGCAAATGAGTTCTACCGAAAGCAAGGGAAAGTAGCTTTCCTTCAATCCACTCGTCTTGCATAGCGCGATTGACGTAGGTGACGCGTATATAACAACTTGGAAGCCGTTCGCATAAAACCATAATGAATGACACGGGCTTGGAGTTAGAGGCGCGCGCACGGGGGTAATTTCTTTGAGTTACAAGTTAATGGAGAGTCCTAAGGTCTAACTACACGTCATGCGACAGATGGTGGAAATGAGAAATATACAAAGTGATATTATGTTTGAACCTGCGTAGGAATATTTGTAGTGATTATCCGACAGAGGAGTCGGGAGTAAAAACTGGGAGACAACCGTAACGGTGGGGGTCTGCAACTCTAATTTCGTGGCTCACCGTGCTTCTTGTACTGATTTTCATTTCTTTTTTCCTCCTTCTTCAGGAGTCCCAGGAACACGTGGGAAAAAAGGAGCGCCGGGCCATCCCGGAGCAGCCGGTGAGTATAGGGCACCACGTAAAAAGCACTCGCAGATACACAGTAGCGTGTGCGCGTTCGTTGACAACTCAGTATTACAGCTTATGTCCCGTGAAGACAAGGTGCCGACACGTCAAATCTACTGTACTATATCCTATCTGCATTTGATCACACATAATCACACATCACTGCACGCTATCACTTTTCCTTCATTTTTATTCCGGGGCTAACCAAAAGGGAGGAAAATGTTCGGCCCCTACGTAGCCACTTCACTGCAACTCACTGGTCTCCATTCCTATTCACACGCCGTAGTAGCCCACCGGCTTTGGCGTTGCGCTGCTGAGTTCGAGGTCGCGGGTTCGATCCCGGCCGCGGCGGCCGAATTTCAATGAGGGCGAAATGCAAAAACGCCAGTGGACGTAGATTTATAATTTGCTATTGTTTCAAATTATTCTATCTTAAGTGCCTTTGATGTATCCTGAATTATAGGTGCTTCAATTTTCTAATTTCTTATAATTATGTGCTAATTTAGTTTCATACGAACTTTGATTTTACTACATAGAGTCGTGTTTGCATATATTGTCATGTTCTTGTGGGTGTGTGTTTTTAGAACAAACTGTTATAAGGGTATGTTCGCGTGCCCCCCCCCCCCCCCCTTATGTAATTAGGGGTATTTTGAATAAATAAATAAGTAAGTAAATAAATAAATATGTGCACATTAAAAAGAAATATGTTGTTTTTTTCTTTATATAGTTTCTTTTTTTCGTGAGTTCCTTCATTATGTCAGACATCTAGAATGTGCGAAGCTATTCATCTCGTAAATTTATAATATTCCACTGGTAGCTCCCGAAGACTCATAATTTACAATTTTTTTCAGCAATGTTAACTTTGCTGAAAATAAAGTTTTGCTGAAGAAGCTTTGCTGGAAAAAAAAAAGGAGCCTCGAAAAAGAAGCTTTGCTGAATGTTTCTTGCTGCTGGCAGTTGGAAAAGTCGTAAAGAAGGTCTCGTCCGGAGAGGGAGCACCGCTAATTTAGACTTCGTTTACAAGCAAAATAGGAATGCTTAACTGCAACGCTCTCAATTCCTACGCTTACACGTATTGTTCTCTATTTCCCATACAACAAGCGCAACTTTAACTAGGTGGGCCTCACTTTTTCTTTCATTCTGAACAATAATGAAAATTCATAATTAACCTAGGTGCTGCGAGATGAGGCAAAGTTAGTTTTATGGCACTTGAAGCTGACCCTGGAGCGTCCTAATGCGTTAAACATTACAACGAAACGTTTTTGTTGTTGTTGTTAACTTAATAGGCGAGGCGCACAGACGATTTCTTGCAGTTGGTTTACAAAATAAAGAAGAGTGGTTCGTACTATTCCGCTTTGTTTTTGTTCTTTATCTTCTGTGCAGACAGGGGCAAAAGATTTTTTTTAGACAACGAGAGTGTCACAGCAACTTCACGCAACGTGATATTTTAAACTCGATTACGAGAGAGACCGCTGAATGCAGACTATATCACTCTGTCCTGTCCCAACTTTCTTTCCGTTAGTCTTGTTAGCGCTAGTAACTATGTCACAGCAAATGCATCAACACTAACTAGCCCAACTGTCTGCGTTAATTAGTCACACGATAGCTTCGGCGATCGCACGGCGGGCTCTTGACCAACGCAGCCATGCAAAGCCCCATGGCTGACCTCCAACGCGGAGCCGGTGACACGCAATGCGATTAGCAAAGATAACGGAATTAGTGATTTAAGAAAGAAGCACTAAGAAGGTATTGTCTATTCGTGTGAGGTGTACGGAAGGTAGATTTTATTCTATGATTACTGATAATTACGCTTCACTGCGAAAATTCGAGACTCCTATGATGGTGTAGCGGCGCGACTATCGCCTCCGATGCAGGCGAAGAAGAAGACAGGCTCACGTGCAAGTGGCACGAGAACAGAACACGCAGCGCGCTCGACTTGAGCGGCCGCTCGCGAGATACCGCTGCGCCATGACTGGCCGGCCTAAACAAACCGTGGCCACGCGGCGGCTAACTCTTCACGCGCCTCCCACAAACTGGCAACCCAGCTGAAGAAACCAGGGGCAGCTTGTACGCACATTTAATAACCAAAAGAATAATGAATTTAAGAACGCGTTCTTGTGTGGACTATGCGTTGTCTATGGAACAACGCGTTCTTAAATTCGTTATTATTTTCGTTATTAAATGTTGGTGCAAGCCGCTCCTGGTTTCTTCAGCTCCAGAATCACTTCTACGTGAACAACATGAGTGACCAACGCTTGCGCTATCTCCACGCAAGTCCCGCGCTGCCAGACGGTCTACCTTTGGAGCTCCGCTACAGGTCCGGTAATCTGCGAGAATCTGCGGCAGGTCGCGATTTCGCGCTACGGTATCACTGTGGCTGCGCCTCGCTCATAGCCTACGCTGCCGCTGCTGCCTGGTACATCTCTCTCGGAATGCGTGAACCCCTCTTCTTCTTTTATGGGGTTTTACGTGCCAAAACCACTTTCTGATTATGAGCCACGCCGTAGTGGAGGACTCCAGAAATTCCATCCACCTGGGGTTCTTTAACGTGCAATTAAATCTAAGTACACGGGTGTTTTCGCATTTTGCCCCCATCGAAATGCGGCCGCCGTGGCCGGGATTCGATCCCGCAACCTCGTGCTCAGCAGCCCAACACCATAGCCACTGAGCAACCACAGCGGGTGGATTGCGTGTACCCGACACTATCAATGACGACACTATCTGCACACTGTGCGTGGACTTTACCATTGAACTTTATTCCAATCGCGCTTCGCACTAGGAGGGGGGCCCTGTACAGGCACGACTATGGCCTCCAAAGCAGGCGAAGAAGGTTGGCTCACGTGCAGATAGCGCGAGAATATAGAACACGCTATGCCTATAGCGCACTCAACCTGAGCGGCCGCGGCGTCAGCCGCTCCCGAGATCCCGCTGTGCCATGACTGGCCGGCCTAAATAAACCGTGGCTACGCGGCGGCTAACTATTCGCGCCGCCTACCACAAACTGGTAACCCGGACGACCGAGCCCAGCCATGCCAACGTCAACCCACAATGGTTGCGTTGCTGACTGATACTGAGCACTTCGCCGCACGCCACCGCACGAGAACGGCTGCGAAACTCCCCTCACCAGCTTCGCTGTAAAAATATTTTTCGGCCTTGTCCTCGGTACACCACACAAAAGCTCTTGCTCTGAAGTGCATGCACTAGCGCGAAACAACGAACAGTGGCTTTGGGAGCAGTCGACCTTGGAATGTTGCCTTATATGGTCGTCGCAACAAAAGACGCCAGAAGCAGTACTGAGTTTTCTACTCTCAAGTGTCTGACTAAACGACTGCCACACTCCCGCCTTATTTTAGAGTGCTCATGTATCTATAGCTTCTCTCGTTACCACAGTTTTAAAGCGGGCCAGTAACCCACCACGATGGCTTAGCGGAAATGGTGTTGTCCTGCTAAGTTCGAGGTCCAGGGATCAAATCTCCGCCGCGGCGGCCGCATTTTGGTTGGGGTGAAATGCAAGAACGGCCGTGTCCCGGGTATGGGGCCACGTTAAAGATCCCCTGGTGGCCAAAATTAATCCGGAGTTCCCCACTAAGGCGTACCTCATAATCAAATCAAGGTGTGGCACTGAAAACCCCAAAATTAATTCGTTCAAACGGCCCAGTAACGACTTCAATTGTGTCACCGGGTTATTCATTTCTTTGTTTGGGTGAGCCATATCGTGGGGATAGCGCGCACGCGACTATATATATATATATATATATATATCGTGCACCCCAATCACCAAAGTTAACCCATGATAGAGTGTATAAGGGCGACTGAACGAGGACGTAGAAAGAAACAGATACACAGAGACAGCGCTGTCTCTGTGTATCTGTTTCTTTCTACGTCCTCGTTCAGTCGCGCTTATACACGCCATTATGGATTCTAACCAACTAGCCCGCCAACGTGTTTTAACCAAAGTTAACCGCTTCCACTAAGTAATGTAAAAGAAACGAAAAGAAAGGCAGAAAAACTATTCGAGGGGAAAATCTTTACATTGTTTAGTTCAGGCATAGCTTGCTATACAACACGCATAATCAGAGCGCAATGTATCGGCAACACGCGAACGTCAAGTTCAGAGCTTTGTTCACCAACCAGTCTTGCTTTGCTGTTTATCGCGTCGTCATCATTGTTTCTTACTGATGTTATTCAAGCCGAGGCACGGTCGCACTTCCTGCTACAAAAGTTAATCTAAGGTGCGTATCACAAACCCTAACGCTACCATTCCCTTCTATTAGCGAGCTCGATGCGTGGCTTCTTGGCGATGGCCCCAGGAGGAACACTCGGCGTCTCCACACACTCAAAAGTCGCACATAAATTTGCACCTTGCACGGCGACCCTAATTTACTTGGCCGCAAGCCACACATGCGAATATTTTTTAAAACAAAACTCGTGAAGATTTTGCGACTACTCCTTTGTCTTTACAGCCTCTTAAATGAAGGAAAGGAGAAATAAGAAGAGAGAGATAGAGAGAGAGACAGAGTTGTGACCGCAAAGTTCATTTAGCATCCAGCTGCGGGGGGGGGGGGGGGGGGGGGGGAGAGCTCTCGAGCCTCCAACGCGTGCCCCGTATCACTTATTACGCCCGCGCTACTCAACATGCAGGCAGCGACGCTCACTGTCTCCGCACCGAGCTGGCTTTGCTGTTTTAGACGGCATGAAGCATTGCTCGGTGCCGAGACGAAAAGAAGACGCAAGCGCCGCGTGGAGAGAAATATTTTGGGCGGGAAAAACAAACGACGAGTCGCAGCCTCGTATGGGCTGGCTGCTCCACCACCGCGGCGGTGGAAAGTCGCGAACGTCCCTCACGCGAAGAAAAATGATGCCCCGAATGCTGCGGGGTTCGGCGAGGTTAACAGAGACGCGAAAAAGACGAGAGGCGTGCCGCGCGGCGCGCCGAGCGAAGAAAGCATCGCGCTGTGCGCAACGCGCGCTTTACTACACGCGCCAACGACGCGGCGGCGCGCTCTGTCGACTGCTGGCTCGGTCCTCGCAAGGAGCCCATCTAATTTGCGCGAGAACTGCGCGCTGCTATATTTTTTTTTCTTTCTAAAATATATATGTTCTCGCTTCTTATCACTCTTTATCTAGACACCCGACCGTCTCTTTGTTCTCTTTTCTCTCTTCCGTGCACAACAATCCTTTACCGCTCCGTTTGCGTGCCCCTAAGAATACGTCAGACGAGTAATAAAGAGAGAAAGCGACCAAAGAAAAATGGATGGACGGCGGGTAACTCAAAGCGCCGGGCCACCGCGCGCCCGCTCCATTCCCTGCGCATTATACTCGCATAGCTGCGGCGTGCCCTTCCGCAACAGCAGCACTTCGCGTGTAGGCTTCCGCCGCACCGTGCCAAAGTTGGACTGAACAATGCCACTTTGGAGAGAACCGGCGATTGGCCTCGGTCCGCTGCGGGCGCGGAAAGATAGAACAGAAGCAGCGAGAAAAGGCCAAGGCATTTCTCCACCGATGACCGTCGCCCCCAACGGCTTTACGAGTTCGCAGGCACCCGAATGCGTCTCCCTCTCTCCACGCACGACTCGGGACCGCTTTTGCAGCGTAGCGAGCCAAGCGCGCGGCTCTCCTTTTGGCTCGGCTCTGCAAATGAGCTGTAACACGACTCGCGCCCAGACCTCTTTCACCCCTCCCGCTTGCGACTCTGCTACGCCGCGTTGGCTAAAAAGAGACCGCGGCGCAGACAAAGCCACGCCAACTACGCGAATGCAGATCGAGCAAAATAGAAGAAACTACGGTACGCGGTTCGAATAGTGCGTCACTATGCCGTCGTCGATGGGAGGAGGGCGTGCGCGCTGTTGGGCGAGCAAAGCCAACCGCAAGAGTTCGCCGGGCGTCGTTCTGCTCGGGAAGCAGCTACGGAAGGGGATCGAGCGAGCGCACGGACAGGGATGCAATCCCGCCTTTGCTGATTCCGTCTAGAACAACAATAAATTGGAGTGGATTAGCGGCGCGCGCTCACGCCACCAGCGCTATATAGCTGCACACGGGGCCCCTGCGGTTCTTGTGTCGGTTTCAGCGGAGGCATTCCTCACGCGATTCCCAGTCGGGGTGTTTTCTTTTCCTTTCAGTACAGCGGCTTCTGCGCGAGGCAACCAACTTTTCTGCCGAGGGTTTACCGCAAAGCCTCGGCTTCTACTGCGGCCTCTCTCTCTCTCTCCCCGGCTTTTCCCGACCCCTGCTCGAGGCTGTCGGCACGTGTGTGTTTTATGTATTCACAATATTTCTTCCCCCGAGCAGCGATACGCGTCTCTCCTTTGTATACAGCTGGCAGCCATTGTTGTCTAGCCCGAAGAGCCTGTTCTCGGCCGCTTTGATGTCAGGACTCCTTTAAGGAGAGCCTCGGCCTCTTTTCTTTTTTCTCTCCGCCCTTCGTGTGCCTCCCTCCAAATTCGAACTGAGCCGCCAAACCCGCATAACGTCGAGAAAAAAAGATGGATGTCGTATATAACCAAGAACATTCTATAGCACTGGCTTCTTTCGAGTGCGACGTCTACTAAGTCCAAGCAAATTTGTTTTCTCTGCGTTAGTGTCTGTAGCGAGTGCGGTGTGGTGGAAAGGTACGCTACCAATTTTTTATGGGACTTACGCAGCGTGGCCGTGTGCTTCTTTCGCGCAGCGCCCGCCTTGTCTTTTGCCCGCGTAGTGACTGCCTTTGCGCACGCTCATGTTTTCCTTGCTCTTCATTACGTGGCGTTTTTCTTCTCCATACTGTGCAGTGAACGCTGTCTCTTCCGGTGGGCTTCAGGGAAGCTCCGTACCGCTATTATGTCTTCCCTTCTCCTTACTAGAGCTCTTTGCAGATAAATGACAGCTGTTCGATGTTTCTGGGCGTCCGCCTGGCCTGTCGAATTATGCTTTTGCCATATCAATATCCTCAGTATCGTGATGCTGCAAACTGAAACAGTCCTTCACTTGTGCTACACTCTTAAACGAATGTACACGCTTTGGTTCGTATCTTGCCACACTACAACAATCCTAATCGGTCTTGCTTGCCTTTTCTTTCTTGAAAACGCTGCGCTCGCTATTTTCCGTTCGAGAATGCTGTCGTGCTGATAACGCACATGCCGTTCGTGACTTGGAAGTACCGGTTAAAGCAGCGTTAAAGAAAGGAAATGCGGACAAGACGGATGACGATTATCTTTGTGTGCCAAGATACGACCAAACGGTGTAATTTTGCTTACACTCTAATAACAGTTTACACCCTTTGAGTCGTATCTTGCCACACAACAATAAACGTCATCTGTCTTGTCCGCATTTCTTTTCTTTAAAGTTGCGAGCCCGGTACTTCCCACTAACGAACGGCAAGCGCGTTATCAGCATGACATAGCATTGCCGACAGGAAAGTAGCGGGCGCAGCGTTTTCAAGAAAGGAAACGCAAGCAAGGGAGATGACGATTGTCGTTGTGTGGCAGATATAGATTCCGAAGGGTGCAAACATTTTTTAGAATGTATAGCACTCTTAAACAAATGTAGGCCCTTGGGGTGTATCTTTGCCACACGAAAATAACGGTCATCATTCTTGCTTCCGTTTCCTTTCTTGAAAGCGCTGCGCTTGCTATCACTCTTACTCTCCATAAACAGTACTTCCTAGTCACTTTCCTGTCGGCAATGCTATGTCATACTGATAACGCGCATGCTGTTCGTTACTGGGAAGTACCGGGCTCGCAACTTTAAAGAAAGGAAATGCGGACAAGACAGATCACGTTTATCGTTGTGTGGCAAGGTACGACTGAAAGGGTGTAAACTTTTTTTAGAGTGCAGTTGTCGAGAATCTCGGCGTCAGTATTATCGCGAACAGAGCCTTAATTATTGAGAAATTGAGGTAAATGCAGGACAGGATTAGAGACTCCCCCGGGGCATTCAAGTACTTGCCCGGTGACGAAAGCACTCCTCAGTTAAATTCTGTCGCTAATACTCAACCACTCGTTGCACAAAGCGTCGTTGTATTGTATTATAAGACGAAATAAAATTATACTTGTCCAGTTCTACGTCACGTTTAGAAAAAAGAACTCATTGAAATAACCCTGACAACGACGCGGGCGGTCAAAAGGTTTCGTTTTGGCTCGACACACTTTCGTGTTTCAATAGTTATCGCGTAGTGCTGCGCTGGGTTTGCTGGCTCGCGAAACTCGCACAAACTGCAAGTAGCAGAGAATGCAACTTCCATGTGATGTCGCGGGATGCCCGAACGGTCTACGCCACTTGACCAAAGGGCAGCGGCAGCGGCGAATCCACCACTCTGTCTTGGCTCGGTACCGCCGTCTGTCGGGCGCCGCTTTACTCACCGACGCCACCAAAGGGTGGTGATGGCGTATGCAACGTCACCACTCCCCCGGTTGGGTGGCGGTAGATTTGAATTGCGATAAATGTATACGGACCCTTCAGATGCAATTTTCTCGTAAACTAAGTATTTTCTAGGCACGAAACTAGCGTTGCGAGGTTTCTGGAATGGCATTTAAACAGTGCACGTCGACTTAGTATTTGCCTTTAGTGTCCCTTTAACGCTGCGAGCCCGGTACTTCCCAGTCACGAATAGCTTTTACGTTATCAGCTTGACACAGCATTCTCGACAGGAAAGTAGCGAGCGTCGAGTTTTCAAGAGAGGAAACGCAAGCAAAGCAGGTGACGATTATTGTTTGTGTGCAAGATAAGCCCCAAAGGGTGTAAACTTTTTTTTAGAGTGTACGCAATTCCAGTGCCCTTCGGGATTGGCGGGGTTCGTTGCTGAAGATCGTAAGGAGCACTTCTGCATGCCCATGATTTCATGCCAAATGTCATTTGCAATCGAAACACCTTATGGGAGCAATAATGCGCTGATCTGTTCCGCTATCGCATCGCCATGGTATAAGGTCTCGCGCTAGAGACAGACACAAGGCAGCAAGTTCGCGGTGGTATCGTCACACCGTGGGCTAGCCATTAACGCTCGTGCTCGCCATCATTGCTGCAGTCTATATCTGGGCTTGCGGGAAATGCGACCAAACGCTCCGGGATGTTTAGAACCACGCCATAATCCCGCACAGAATCTATTCCCAAGATGGGTTCCTTGCAGGGCCCGGGGAGGATAACGAACGCGGCAACAAACCTCAATTGAGTCACCGATGCAGAGTCTGGTGGCACATTTACCCGATGGCGTCATTAGCTGGCCCTCGGCACTTTTGATATGTGGCCCTATCCATGGTATTTTCACCTTTCAACCAGCTCTTGACGCATGATCGAGAAATCGGCACCGGTGTCCACATTGGTTCTCACAGGATGGCCGCCAATAAAAAGCTTTAGGTCGGCGCGGGCACCTTCGTCGGCATTACTCGTCGTCGTCACATTGTCTTTTTGCGGTGGTTGGAGGTGGGGGCGGGGTCTCTTCGGCGTCTTGACAGTTACCAACCTTCTCCCCGGAGGTCGCGGCCGTTAGGTTGCCCAGCGAGGATCAGGGAGCGACTTCTGACGACGTCAGCGAAGCTTTGGCGACTGCGGAAAGAGTAACGTAGAGGTGACAGACTGCTAGCGTCGACGTGACGAAGCGGCTTGCTTGGTCGACACGTGATCTTCCTTGGTACGACGGTATTCAAATCGCGGGGAAGCTGGACGTGGAAAGCCTCCAAAAGCGACTTCTCGATTAGTGCAGTAACGGGCAATGTGGCCCGGTTCCCCACAGTGTAGAAGCAGAGTGGTCGACGGTCGGCAGTGCCCCACAAGTCCGTTCGGCGAGCTGGAGGTCGTCTCCGAGGCTGCCGCTACCACGAGGGGGTGGTAACAGGTCGCGGATGGAACGGCGTTGTCGGCGGTGGAGGTGGAGGACGACGAACTACATCGGCAGAGTTCAACGAGCGTGCTTCGGGGCATGGCGCGGGCGATCAAAAAACTTGCCGCAGCTCCTGGCGCACGACTTCGGCAACGGAAGCGACTTCTGGCTTGGTAGAAGAAGCAACGAGGGTTGCGTCATCGGTGCGTTATTGCGCAGGCGGTCAAACTGTTTGCATCGCTGCTGAAGTGCCCGCTCGATTATAGTGGCCTCCTTGATGAATTCATCTACCGTGGTTGGTGGATTTTGTACCAGGCCTACAAACAACTGTTGTTTAATTTCTCTCACGAGATGGCGCACTTTTTTAGTCTCGGTCATATCGAGTCAGCTCGTCGAAATCCATATCGCGAAACGGGCCATATCCTCAGCATACAGGGCTTCGATAAGCTGTTGGGAGTAATCGCGCCGGCCGAAACTAGAGAGAGGTTGTTGTATCCAGGAGGTGACATCGAAAGTCGTTCCACGTTTGGAAGCACGATTCCCTGTTCTGGAACCATGTGCGAGTGCTGTGTTCTAGTGCGAAATGAGCGTGCACAAGTTTTTATTCTGTACTCTAATCAATGACCTTAGCAATCCTTTGATGCTGATCAAGATAGTCCTCAACGTGTTCAAATTCATCGCCACGAAATATGTCAGGAACGCGAAAGTGCTGAAAAGTCACCCATGGGAAAGTCTTGTCGCCATCTGTGAAGGAAAGAGATTCGCCGATGTAGGAATTCCCATGCTGGTCGGAACTGGAACGGTGATGAATCCGGGGTTCAGGCCCAGCAGGTGGTGGGTGAATCGTGTAGCGGAGTAATGACGAGAGGTTGATTCCCAAGACTGCGTGCACGGGTCCTAGTAGGAGTCCCAAGCATCAGGTCACAGTACCTAGCACCTCCACCAGTGTCGCGGCGTCGGAAACTCGAGGGACAAACGCACTTGTCAGCGGGAAGATTAACAACAACGGACTGTCTCATACCGCGCGCTAGTCACTTCCTCTCCTTCTTCTTCTTGTAGTTGTAGATGTAGATCCTTATGACATACTGGCACGTAACCACTCTGGATGATTGTTCAAGGATTGGGTAGGTCAAAGTAAAAGCCCAATAAGAGGTCAACATTTTATAACGAGTAAGTTAGAATCGAAAGATAGAGTTTGGAGAACCTGCATAATTTTATGGAAACGAAAATTCTACCATAACCATAACCATAAAAATAAAACAACTCAAATTCAATTTGGGTAAAAGAAACTAGGCTTTGAAATTTGTATTCAGATTTTAAACCTAATTATGAGTTCAAATCTCATTGATTCTAAATGAAAATCTTGGATAGCAGCGCTAACCTTTTCATCATTATGCCCAAGTGTAGAAGCAACCAAAGATAGTACATTTTGAACAGTAAATATAATCCAAGAAGCCAGAATGCTGTTTCTAGGGCTCGTTTTGTTAAGGTAGTAAATCGCCGACAAGAAATTTGAAAAATGTTCTATGGTCTCATCTTCCCTACACATGTGACAAATCGGTGAGGATGCCAGACCAGTCCTGCGTAAATAAAAATTTAAATAAGGTATGCGACCGCGAATCCTACTAATAGTTACTCCACTTTTTCTCGACTGGCATCGATTACTTTTCCTGGGGTACAATAAGTGTTTGAAATCCCAGGAATTTGTTGCAGGTACTACAGGGAATTCTCGCAGCATCATTTGCCTCCAAAATCTTGTAGCTATGATCAAGGCTGATGTAGGAAGAATTTGAATGGCTGGGCCAACTATCGACGCCTTCGCCAATGAATTAGCCGTTTCATTTAGAACTATAGACCTGTATGCCCAGATACTCAGACTAAATGGATATTAGTTCAGTGTTGAGCTACTAATGTTTTAAACACTCTCAAAACATGAGATTCATTAGATGTTGTGAGTGAAGTATACAAGGACAAATAATCAGTTACAATGACTACATAATCTATTGATAGGCTTAATTTACGAAGGGCCAGTACTGCCGCTAAATATTCTGCAACACAGATTGGTACAAAGTCTAGAAGCCGCAGGGAAAATGGCCACTCGAGTGTTGGGCTGTATATAACAAGACCACATTTTTCTTCATTCGGCGTAGTATCAGTCGCTATGTACACATTTATTTGTGATTTCATTAAATGATTCTGTAGAACAGCACTTAATATTCCGTAACGTAGGTGTTTTGCCTTAGAAGAATATCGCCAAATTGTATGTGAAGAGAATTTTCCCAGTTGCAAGTGGACTCTATCTCTCTGATTTTGACGTTCAGCGGATCGAGAAGAGTTTGTACAAAAATAAGTTGAGATATATAGAATCGAGGCCAATGTACATTGAAGAACTTACTAGGCTGAGAGATGAACACTGTTTGGCAATTGTTATTGGTGATTTGCGCGCCCTTAAAAATGTTTGTACAGCAAGTACACGAAACCGAGTTACAAGAGAAAGACTTCTTGCTTCTAGATACAAAATAGTATTTGCTGCAAATTTAGGCAGCTCTAAACACAGTCTAAGTGCCGGCATTTCCTGAAGAACAATGGGGCGAAGCTTATAGGCAGGCGCCCCAGAGTGTAATACACGCCCCAATTACAGGACATGGCGTACATACGCTCGTATATACGATAGATTGATGACAAAGCGGCCGTGCACATCACTGATCGACTGTTGCTCCGTCTACGTATAATCCCACCGCTCCGCCGCTAGAACGCCATTTGTTGCAATACAACCTATGTGAGTACGCCATGAAAGAGAGCTATTATATATAACATTAAGATACTTTACAGCGTCTACTTGTGGAATGATATCGAGCTGGTACGACGGAGATATATGTTTCCAGAAAAAATACAAGCAATAAGCACTTGTTCACGTTTAGAGCCAGACGAATAAAATCAGCCAATCTTCTAGGACAGATAAATACGTTTGCAGGTTTTCGTAAAATGTGTAAATCAAACTTGATAAGAGGTATAGATTAAAGGTAGTACAAGCCTACGCTCCAACATCCAGTCACGATGATGATAAAGTAGATCAGTTTTGTGAAGATATTGAATTAGGGATGAGAAAAGTGCGAACTCAGTATACTGTAGTCATGGGAGATTTCAATGCAAAAGTGGGGAAACAGCTGGCTGGGGAACAAGCAGTTGCCAACTACGCCGTCGATTCTAGGAACGCTAGAGGAGAGATGCTGGTAGAATTTGCGGAGAGGAATAAGCTCCGAATAATGGAACATCTTTTTCAGAAAGTGCAGTAAAAGGAAGTGGACCTGGAAAAGCCCTAATGTAGAAGCAAGAAATTAAATAGATATCATACTCTGTGGTGATCCCAGCATACTGCAGGTTATATAAGTGTTAGGTAGGGTAAACTGCACTGACCATAGTTCCATGAGACTTAGGATTTCTCTCAATTTGCAGAAAGAAATAGTAAAATTAGCCAAGAAGAAACAGGCCAACCTGGAGGCAGTAAGGGTAAAAGCAGATGAATTCAGGCTGGTGCTAGCAAACAAATAAGCACGTTTAGAACAGAAAGGTGAGTAACATAAAGGTAATTAATGAAATCGTAACTAGGCTGATTTCAGTGGCAGCAATTGAAGCTGGAGGCAATGCACAAAGGCAACCAGTAGGCAAGCTCTCCAAATTAACAAAGGAGCTAATAAAGAAACGACAAATAATGAAAGTGTCTAACTAAAGAGATAAGATAGAATTCTCGGAACTGTCAAAACTGATAAACAAGAAGAAAATAAGGTATATTCGACATTATAACGTGGAAAAGATTGAGGACGCAATAAAACATGGCCGCAGCATGAAATCAGTGAGAAGAAATATTGGCATAGGGCAAAGCAAAATGTATGTACTGAAAGATAAGCACGGTAATAGCATCAGAAATTTCGATAATATAGTAAAAGCAGCAGAATAATTCTATACTGACCTGTACAGTACCCAGAACAGCCATGCAAACTTTATTCAAAGTAGCGATGAACAGCATCCAGAGGCTCCTTCTGCATCTAGCAAAGAAGTTAGAAGAGCGTTGCAAAATATGGCCTGGGGAAAAGCGGCAGTCGGTTTATTTATTTATTTATTTATTTATTTATTTATTTATTTATTTATTTATTTATTGAATACTGCAGGCCTATACAGGAGATTGCATACGAGGTAAAAGGACTTCATGTTAACGAAGAACAAAGAAAAAAGCATGATACGTTGCAAGCATAGACGACAACAACAATAAAGCAATAAATGGACTAAACACCTCAACATATCAGTGGGCATATGAG
Organism: Dermacentor andersoni; assembly: GCF_023375885.2. Taxonomy (NCBI): domain Eukaryota; kingdom Metazoa; phylum Arthropoda; class Arachnida; order Ixodida; family Ixodidae; genus Dermacentor; species Dermacentor andersoni. The sequence goes on from NC_092816.1 coordinate 17,806,278, forward strand.
AATTCTTACACATTGTTAAGATAAAAGAAGAATGGAGTACTAAAAGGTTATGCACTGTGTGAAAACGATAATATGAAGAGAGACAAGACAAAAGAAGAAAAAGGAAAATTCGTTTGAATAGAAGAGCGTGTAAATGCATGCGCGATGCATTGTTTTCGCTTTTCTTTGCGCACTAACACAAGCGGCTTAGCGCAGTCACACAAAATAAGAGTCCAGTAATGGGAAAATTGCGTCAACTGATTCAGCATTGACAATATTATTCGGCAGGTCATCCCAGACTATGATAGCTGAAGGAAAGAATGAATACTTAAACGTGTTATAGCGTGGGAGGAAGGGGCGTATACATTTGTCGTGATTATTTCTACTAGAGTGACAATTCGGAATTTTCAAGTATTCGTTCTCATTTATATGTACTAAATTGTGGGAAAAAAGAAAAGAAACTTCAGACAGGTTAGCTTACGCCTGCTATAGTATTCATGCTATTAAGCTGGGAAGGCTTAGGGGTGAGAATCAACGGCGAATATCTCAACAACCTTCGGTTTGCAGATGACATTGTCCTGTTCAGCAACACTGGGGACGAGTTACAACAAATAAAATAATTGAGGAACTTAACAGAGAGAGTGTAAAAGTGGGGTTGAAGCTTAATATGCAGGAAACAAAGATAATTATCAAGAGCCTGGCAAAAAAAAAAAAAATGAGTTCAGGATCGTCGGTCAGTCTCTAGAGCATGTGAAGGAGTATGTCTACCTAGGTCAATTACTCGCAGGAGACCCTGATCATGAGAAGTAAATTTACAGAAGAATAAAAATGGGTTTAAGTGCATACGTCAGACCTTGCCAGATGCTGACTGGAAGCTTACCACTATCACTGAAAAGGAAGGTGTACAATCAGAGCATTCTACCGGTGCTAACATATGGGGCAGAGACTTGAGGGCTGACAGAGAGGCTCGAGAACAAGTTAAGAACCGCGCAAAGAGCGATGGAACGAAGAATTTTAGGCGTAACATTAAGAGACAGGAAGAGAACGGTGTGGATCAGAGAGCAAACGGGGATAGCCGATATTCTAGTTGACATTAAAAGAAAAAAATGGAGCTGAGCAGGGCATGTAATGGGTAGGCTAGATAATCGGTGGACCATTAGGGGTACAGAATGGACTCCAGGGAGGGGAAGCGCAGTCAAGGAAGGCAGAAAACTAGGTGTGGTGATGAAATTAGGGAATTCACAAGCGCAAGACAGGGGTAATTGTCCTACAGTGGACTAAAACATTGGCTGATGGTTATTATTATGATGGTGATGATGACGACATCAAATATATTCGGCCAGGTACTGGCCTACACAACAGCAAATAGCGGCAGGAACCCCGCCAAACTAGGAGGGTAGGCAAAGATAGACTTACTTTAAAAGATAGGGTTTGGCTTTAAGTCGGCTGTCACACAATAGCTATATTCCAGCTATAAAGTTTATGGTTTCGTTCATAGATCCTTGTTGGCGGCCAGTCATCGTGTGGTTAGTGTGTCGCTTTCGTTCTTTTGGCTCCTATGCCCTACCTCCGGAAGAACAGGCGTTCTTTTCACAGAACCCAGTTCTACTTATTTATTTATTTATTTATTTATTTATTTATTTATTTATTTATTTAAAGAACCTCACAGGCTCCAGCAGGAGTATTGTGTGAGGGGGGGGGGGGGGGGATTGCACAATTTATATGTTTATAAGTGGGAGCACTACAAGGAATGGAAAGAGATAACGAGTATATGAGACGTATACTAAGGTACACAAAACAACGTGACGTTACATAATAATTAGCGGAACGAAATAAACACTGTCGGAATGAATGGCGACATACACAATGTACGGGTACATCATTTGACACCGTGAAATTTTACAGATGTAATGTAAGGGCACATCTCTTGACATTGCCGACTACAGAAGTTAGCGAGAAGCGTGTACATAATTCAGAGAAAATTAATGAAAACAACTGGGTCACGAAAATATAGTGGTTATTTCATGACGAAACTTAACATGGATGTCAACATTATCAGGGAGTTATGCAGGCTGGTTTTCCCCAGCTGCTACGGCAAGTCTCGAAATCAATATTTTACGTGGCTGCGGACAGAAGGAAGCATTCGCTAGATATGCGTCCAGCTCAAAAAGTCACGATGACGAACAAGGGGAGGTCACTTTACATTAGCGGTTCTTAATGGTATTAAATATCCTGTGCCATGTTTTGCCTTTGGCATTTCGCCGTGCCGCGCCACCTATTGTCGGTGGTTCATTTTCACTGTGTCATCGCTGGCCAGCAGAGCACAATTCACTAACACCCTACACCACTAGCAAGAATTGAATCAGCCTTAACATGAATTTCACGAATCGCCGCTGGCTAATGCAACAGCTTTACAGTATGACCTAGGGCGAACCTTGTTCGTTCTAGAGCATAAAGCAGATTCTTTGTGAGTGCACTAGCTTGGATGTCTGAAAGAGAGAGAGTAAGATAACCACTATTTAAGATCTAGGAAAAAGTCGATGGAGGCCCTTAGTCCAGGGGCTCGCTTGGACTATTAAATAAATTGTCTATTCGCTCTGTACGAAACAAGCTGTACAATCGACTGTGGGACACTGTGTGCAGGGGTCATGTTCAAAATCACAAGATCGCCTCTATACACGTGCTGAACACTCACGTCTGTGCGGACGCTCCTTCTCTGTCCTCTTCTCTTCACATTTTCGTGTTGTTCTGCTGGCGAACATGAAGTATGGGGTTCGATTCTCTACCACAGCTGCCGCATTTCTCCAATGAAGGCGGAATGCAAAATAATATGAGATAAGAAAGGAAGAAGAAAAGAAAGCAGGAACCACTGGTCAAAGGAGTAGGGTGCGTGGAATAAAGGGCCTCGAGTGGTCAAACTTAAGTCGGGCAGTTTAGCTGGACCTCTCCATTACAGCATCTCTCATACCCTTTGTGTGGCAGTTGTGACGTATAACTCCAATATCAATCATGAGTCACCTTCATTTCCTCTTCGCTATGCCATTGAAGGGCAGCAAACCCAGTACATTCCTTTATGTTCCCTGCCTTCACTTCTCTCTTCTTTTCTTTTTGTGTGCTACAGTGCGATTCTTGTGGTTCCCTCTTGGTACAGAATAATGAATTTGACAACTTCATTTCATAAATTTTGAAATAATTTTCGCACCATTTTCCATTATCAGTGCCCATAGATGAAAATAAATGCATTTGTTTTCTTTGTTACTTTTTTAAGTTTCCGAAAGGGGACCGGTTCAAGCTTTTGTGAACCGTTATTTGTGAACCCACCAGTTACAACGTAACAGAATCATTTTTTCTGCAACTAGAAAGCAAACTCGAAAGTTATTTCTGTTGGTCACCGTGTTCAGAACATTCCTATAGTGAACTAACCAAGAAAATGTATCCCGTATCTTATACACTGCAGGTCTACCTGGAATCGCGACATGGAAATTGAGCTCTCACAACGTTACGGACGCTTCAAAACTTCTCAGTAAGTGTGTAGTTTTTCGTGCGTTTTAATTGAGAGTACAAAGGAAGTCCACCTGGTCGGGATGGAACATGACAAAGACAGACGTAACACTGACCAAGCAAACTTAAAAAAAAAAAAGGCGTTTCGGCTTCCATGCGGAAGCCTTGTTTACAATGGGGTGAAAAAGTCACTTCAACCTTTTTCGCCCCATTGTGAGCAAGGCTTCTGTATGGAAGCCGGAACGTCTTGTTTTTCTTTTTAAGCTTTACTTGGTCGGTGGACGTGTTTCTTTGTAATTGTTCCTGTGTTGGTGCAGAGAAAATAATGCCCCTTACAATGACGCATCAACAAAATATATCCCTTTTATCTATATTCCTATAACCCTGTCTCCCCGCAAATGTCATATGGAACAGCTTGAGACGAGTGTTGGAAACACTAGTGATGCCAACTCTCATACACACAAAACTAATAATAAAATCCCTGAGTTAATTCTAGCTGCCTAATAAGAAACAATAAGGCAAATGAAAAGGCGCCAGTCTGCGTTTATAAACCTTTGAACAATATGCGCCATAGGCACTGCTACGTTTGCGAGACCCGCGCTACTTTATTGAGGTGTGCTACATCAAACAACTGCAGTGACTCAGTCTCTGGCTCACTCGCGGCTGCCAAAGTAAAAGATCAGGTGCATAGAGCACTTTTAAGAGAACTTCCCGGTATTCAAAAAAAGAAGAGGGGGGAGGGGCGTTGTAGTGGATTGAAAAGGCAATGGGAAGATATACTTTTTTTTTTTCTTACTGTATAATTTCTGCAGTTATGATGCTTCGAACAGTGAGAACGCGAAGGGGTAACGAGAATCACTTCCTGCAAACAAACATGGCGTAGGCAGCGGGATACAATGACCAAAATTGTTTCTTTTACGCGTTTGGCGCTGGGTTACAGAAGTGGTGGTCTTGCGCGAAATGGCCCGTTCACGTCACCGACATGTTGCCGGTGTAAGCAGTAAGGACGATGCTCTTTTTGATAAGCTTCCGGAGGAATTTCAGCCGATACAGCAGAATAATCGACAGCTGAGCAATTTGGAACATTTTGAGAACCCGGTGTAGCGCACAAGGGAAGATTACGGTGAAGCGTCAGTGTAGTGCCTTGCACCGCCTTTTTGCCTCTTGTGCTCTGCTACTAGTCTCCCAATACTGTAATGTCGCACACGAGTTGATATTGGTAAAAATGTATTTTGGGAACGTCTGTTGAGAGCAAAGCGTGTGTGAGAAGCTGAGCCACTAAACAAGTTAGTGCACATGCTCTACATGTCACTATGCACTGATTTCTTCAGTGACGTAACTTTTCTTGTAATTCAACACTATTGGTAGACAGATAACAAATTGTTTACAACTGGGAAGTTTGTCTTGGCACAGGATACCTGCTACTTCAAACTCAAAGCTAGTTCCAGAGGGAAGGAAGACTAGATTGAAGGGGAGCATTTTAGATGCAAATAAATAAAAAAAAATACTTGATGCACATATTACGAAGTACGGGACACGCACAGTCATGTACTTGTATAATTTGCACATATGGACTAAAGCCTTTCGCAAGAGATCCAAAACCATGGTTTTTATCGTCGATGCCTTCCAATTGCTATACTCGGGTACACCGACGTAGCCGGTCATGGCAGCGAACTTGGGGGCTGTCTCATCAGATGCCGAATTCTAACAACACACTTTAAATCCAAAGGAGCTGCTGACCCACTCCACAGACGAGAACGGTAACCTTTGCTGTCTCGCAAAAGACTGTGCACTACCTGGGCTATCCAATGTGCAATATGAACATTACGCTACATTCCCCACGCACGGTGTGTCCAGATCATTGACGGTCCACGTATTCGGCAGTGGTCAACAATGACCCTGAACACAATATACGTATGTAGCGCAGACCGGATTCGAGAGCTACGTCAGATGGCCTGATATCCAGCTCGTGTTTTCTCGCAGTCCCACCGTCCATCGTGGACGTGTCCGAGCAGCAGCAAGTGCTGCTCATGGAGGGCGAGCGGCTCAGCCTGCGTTGTCCGGCCACGGGTCAGCCGCAGCCCACAGTCACGTGGCGTAGGGACGACTCGGCCGCCATACCGTTCGGCGCCTGGTACCGTACGTAGTCTACGCATTCATTAAGGTCGCCGAAGCAATGCGCAAAACGCGGGCCTTTTAGAAGGCGAGGTGCACGGACGCCAGAACGGGCTCCGTGCATGAACACGCGTGCCTCCTTGCCTTTTCTCGCGGTTTTTTCACGTTGCTTCGCCGATATTCAGGTCATACAAACTAGGAACGCCTTCAATCCTGGCGAAAAAGAAATCTATTTCAAAATAATTATTCGGCTTAATTTCTCGATAAGACCCTGATAGAAAGTAAATGAGAAAGAAAACACATATAACATATCTCACGACGTACTTCGGAAGCAACACAGATCGAACGCTCCTTAATAATTAACTACCAGCTGTGTCCTCAATTCACTATGTTTTAGCCTGTCTATTCCATCACTAATACTCATTATTTATTGATTCCTTTCTTTCAGCATTCATTCTTGTTTAAAAAAATATATACAGTTGCGGGGACAAGGGAGAAAGTCTTCGCATCGATAAATGGGTGATACTGTGACTCGAAGACGGCTCTAGAAATGCTGTCTCACTATTATGGTAGCAGTTGTTTATTACCTTACAAATTCTCAAAAGTACTTCAGATTGTATCTTTGGCGGCCGTAACGTATTTTTTCAGTAGATTCTGGGCCATGTTAGCATCGAATAGAATGAGGCGGCAGACAGATTGGCGACTGCGGAACGTAACTTGGATACCTTGGCCCCAATATGTAGTGCCAAGCGCTTTTTCTTTCTTTAATCTAGACTGACCAAACTTATGTAAGCCATTTAGTTTGACGACCAGGAAAAGTCATCTCTCCTATTCAAGAATGACCCTTCTTGCGTTTCGCAACAAACGAACGTGTTGCTCGCACCTTTGATACGCTCGCACATCGACTACGCCTGGGAGTGGCGTACACAACTTACTTCACAGATAGGATCAGGAAGAGCTTGCCTGCTGCTTGCACCCTTCTTTAACTTCCCGGGTGGGTCACTGACACATCTGCTCATCGAGCGTCCGCACTGCGAGCTCCAGCGAGGGACCCTGCGCAGTCGCTCGAACCGGTTGGACAGCTATCCTTTATCTACGTGTGAAGAAAGGGTCCCTGGTCGGGTCCCGATAAATTTCATCAAAGACACAATAACACATCTACTCGTGTCTAGATAGATATTTTATGCATTCTCTTTGAAAGGCAATACATGGTGAATGTGCTCAGTACTTTGTGCACGCTTATATAAACTTGCACTACATTTTTTATGGTGTTTTCTTCTTCACCGTGATTTGATTTTTGTGCCGTGACTGTGCAGATTGAGACTATTTCGGTAACATTCACTGCGACTATAGACGCTCGCATGTCGCCGATGCAGAGTGCTCTATATTGTATAGCTCTATACCTCCTCTATATTGCACAACTGTATTCTTCCTTTCAGACTTTCCCCCTTTTTTCGTTTGTTTTGTTGTTTTTTTCTTCATGCATTCCTTAGTCACTGGAGTCTATTTTTGGTTATTGGGATAGCCGGCCCTTCGTTGGCCTATATTTTCCTACGTGCTAAATCATTTACTTAAACAACAAACACGGCAAAAACCCGTCGTTACAACGGCTTCACAAAGGCCCCGGTCCCTATTATATTTGACAGCAGACATCTTGAATAAATTGCTCATACATAATTTATACAATGATGGACATCGTTTTAAGATATATCGATTGATATCTAAAAAAAATTGATTATTTCCACAATACACAATTCTCGGGCCGACATGCCATGGTGAGCTATTACCATTACAGATACATAAAAGAAAGTATAAAACCACAATTTGGAAGAATCCACAAAATAAATTTCTTCAAACCCCCCCCTCCCCCATTTCAAGATATTCCAAACTTCACGAGTCCTTTGTCACAAGCATTAAGTCGCAGTTAGCTTATTTGTGATAATCTGTATTGTGTTTCGCAATATTATGCTCAGCCGCCTCGATGGTCTCCTTCCAGTTACTGTCACGTTAGGAACTATTGCGCCTCTCTGGGGTAAATGCTAGGTAACGAGGTTTAGTTCACTTAGCACGAACGACTTGCGATAAATGCGAGAACCGCAAATACCCCCCTCCCCTTTCACTCCTCCTCCGCCACCCATTCCTAAAATATACAAAGGCTTCTGGGCTGTAATCTTTCTGGAAATCAGTGTGCGCGCTGCCGACATCAGCGCGACTCAAAGTTGCCGAATGCGCTTCCGATAGCCGCCTACTGAAAAAGGAAAACTCAGCGCTGGCGCTGGTCTGACGAAGAATCAATCGTTCTCATGCGAACAAAAAAAAAAACGAATAAAAGCAAATGTGCGCAGCCGATCAAGTCTGGGCCGTGCTCTTGAGATCCGTATTGTTGCGCGCGCTCTGTCTCATTGTACTCAGGGTGATGGATCGCAGCAACCCAAAGCACGAACAGGTTTGTTTTATAGAAGCTCGCCTTATACATCGGTTGCAACGAAAGGTCAAAGACGGTAAACTTGACTTAATGGATCGATGCTTCGTTTCGCGGCTCCCGCACTTGTATGTCACACGTTGCGTTTCGGCCAATTCTCGCATACTTCTTTCTTTCTTTTCTTTCTTTTTTTTCTAAACAATCTCGCTACGGACGAAACGGACACTTTCGCACCACCCTGAAAAAATCCTGTTCAGTCAGTATTCAAATGACAAGAGCGACAACGAGTCAGGGAGAAGAGCGGCCCTACTTTGAATTTAAATGACCATGACATTTGGCAGGCGTGCGGTACCTGGTTACTAGCAAAGAAATAGAATTTTGGATTGTCTGCAGACGAACCACATTACCACAAGTAAAGCTTCCTGTCTAGGTAGCCCCCATGTTACCAAAAGACGACAGGACGTCTAGCACATCCTGTGGAGCTTTGGACACCAAAGAAAGAAAGAAAGAAAGAAAGAAAGAAAGAAAGAAAGAAAGAAAGAAAGAAAGAAAGAAAGAAAGACATCCGATGCTGTCAGGGGAAATGGTTAAATAAATATTGATTGAAGTATGTTTTCCTGTGAGCTAAATATGTATTCCTTCCTGTGTGAAAATTCCTTCGTACCGGAACAAAGTTGCAGAGCGGAAACATTACTAGCACTCGCAAACGTAAGCCTCCTTACTTTCGGTATGTGTACATTATACGGCGTATATTGGAGTGGCGTATCCTTGAGTTGTATTTCAATGCAGTTTATTGTATAGAAGTTTACACATTCAGGAAGCCATAGAGCAAGAAGGAAGGGCCACAGCGGGAGCTCAGTTGGCACATTTGTTTATGCTCAGTACACACAAAATTTTCGTATCGCATGCTTTGCATAATGCTCAATATTTCGGGCACACCATTTATCATGATAAATGATAGGCGCGTCAGTGTGTATCCATCATTTATCACGCCGCAGCTTTCTTTTTTTTTCTGCTTTCACACACGTCAGCAAGAATGTTTCTCCAGTCAACTCCCAGAGCAATGAACGAACGGCATAGCTTCTGCCTTCTGGGAGCAACAGACACGGTGTCTGTTTCATACAATAAGTCTCTCTAGAATGGGTAGCAGTGTTAAGTGGCAAAATTAGACGAATTTATATCTACTTCATTAATCTATTGAAATAAGTGACTGGTATGGTAGGAAAACAATGATGGGTCCAAAGAATAAAAGTAACAACGAAAGAGTAACGAGGTCATGCAAGAGAAACGCGCTACAGTTTTGCAGATGCAGTACTGTGGTCAGGAGAAACAAACGCGGCATAATGTACATGATGCTAAATGATGAAGGCTGTGTCAACGAGGACGCCACATAGCTTCATTAACAAACAACCGCTAAAACGCGCGCGCAAATACACAAACACACACAAATAATAAATATAGGCACCGACAGAGGAACAGATATATTACACGTGACGTTTTACACAACTTGACGTCACAGACGGAGAACTTCTACAGATGCTTCTGTTTTAAATTTGTTAAACTTTACTATCTGGTCAGTACGCGTGTGTGCCGGATAGCACCTTTCTCCACCCGCCGCCTAGGCTTATAGGCTATGGCGTTGCGCTGCTAAACAAGAGGTCGCGGGTTCGTTTCATGGCCGCTGCAGCCGCATTTCTACCTGCAGGAGCAAAAAAGTTCGTATACCGCGCATTGGGTGCCCGTTAAAGAACCCCAGGTGGTCAAAGTTAATCCGGAGTCCACCACAACGGCGTGTCTCATAACCATGTCGTGGTTCTGGCACGTAAAACCCATGAGTTTAATTTACTTAATTAACAGTCTTCTTATTACTTCGTAGTTTTAACACTGATTTTCTTCGACCACAGAATGAAGGGCTATCCAATTCTAGTGCGATCGAAACTTCACGTAATGGTTCAAAGGTAGATTGCACATTATTCATAGTGTGCTTGTGAGACGAACCATAAATGCGTACGGGAATGGACCTCGTAGAAAAGATAAGTCGAGATGTTGAAGGTGCATTGGCATTTAGTGTCATTGATGCGTAGGCTGCTGAAGAAGAAGAATGTCTTTTTAGCGCATACTTCACACACGCCCTTTTCCAGAAGCACATTCTAGAGCGATCTTCGAGGTGCGACTGAGCCGCGCACAGACTCCTCTGAACTTGCGAGCGATAAAGTCTCGCTACTCTCTCCGTCAATATCATAAATTGCAACAAGATGTCCTCCTCGCATGAGAGCTTCGGCTTTCCTGATTTAACTTACCGCGTTATCGGCTTGCATGACGACTTTCGTGTAGGAATGTCTGCTGTTATGTCAATACGTCTATAAAAAGAATAATTACCCAGCTTTAAGCTTATATATATATATATATATATATATATATATATATATATATATATATATATATATATATATATATATATATATATATATATATATATATATAGTTTATTTTGATCATCTAGTGTGAAGGAAGAATTGCGTCCTTCCAAACGGAAACTTTCCATTGCGTGCTTAATGCGGCCGGTAAACGTCAAACGTGTAAAAAAAAAAAGAAGAAAGGGGCCATTTCTTATTGAACAGATTGAAAAAATACGGAACGCAAAGTGGCTCTTGCGCCACGCTAAGGAGATTTTAGCATGCGCAACAATCAGTGCATCAGTAATAAGGGACCCGCCGTGGTTGCTCAGTGGCTATGGTGTTAGGCTGCTGAGCACGAGGTCGCGGGATCGAATCCCGGCCACGGCGGCCGCATTTCGATGGGGGCGAAATGCGAAAACACCCGTGTACTTAGATTTAGGTGCACGTTAAAAAACCCCTGGTGGTCAAAATTTCCGGAGTCCTCCACTACGGCGTGCCTCATAATCAGAAAGTGGTTTTGGCACGTAAAACCCCATAATTTAATTTTAATTTGTAATAAGGGTGCGCAGAAACCGAGCTTTGCTTCTACCGTTTTATGCGCAGGACCGCATGAATTTGTTAGCTTTCTTTCGGTTATCTTAAATCTTGCCGTCATCCATTTTCTGAAATACAGTGTGAGCGTTTAGTGGCACTGGAAATAAAAGAGCAACTTCTCGCGACGACTGCTGAAAAAAAAATGCACTCAGAACTGAGTGTCACAGTGCCGATTTCGACACGCAGTCACTTCATTGGAGGGCGACACCTTTAATGTGAGCCGGGCGACACGCGACCACATGGGCTCCTACGTGTGCATCGCCTCCAACGGCGTCCCACCACCCGCCATGAAGAAGGTCATCCTGGAGGTCACATGTAAGCACTCCTTCTCTCTTTGCATCCAAAGCTTGACTAGATGTTAGTGACGCTTAAGAGAAAATAGGTGTTGTCGTTGCACACACACCTCATTAACATACTCGAGCTAGTGCTTTGTGACTTCATAATCTGAGACTCGCGCGGATAACGCGTTAAGCTGGACTACCCAGCGCATTCTTGTGCAAACAGACTAAACACAGTTAAATACAGAACAGGTTTTAATTATTCTTCATTATCAAAGATTCTTCATTGTATTGTAAATATTGACAGTATCTCCATTCCTGTAATAACCCTTCGGGGGTTAACAGTATCAACAGACAAACAAAACAAAACAAACGTCTCGGCGAGACGTCAAGTTCTTACATACTTCAGAACAACGTGATACCACCCATGTCTGAAATGTGGATGGACTGTTTGTGTGAGTCAGTTATCACCACCTCTTGTATTCCGCCATACGTGAGTCGCAATGTGCGCAGCCTACGCTTTGACACGTGAGGCAGTGGTGTAGGCAGGACTGAATACCGGGGTGACACTTTCCGTCAGCATCCTAAGCTATTTTAGTTCTCACGTGTATATTAAAATTGCGGAAGGTGCTTGTAATTTCTCTCACCAGGACGCATTTCCTCCATACGCCATTTGTGGGATCTCATGTGCTCATGAGCGAATATGCAACACCTGCGCTAGATTTCTGCTTGAATCAATAGAGCTCCGCACAGCTGGCAAACTAGGACAAGTCTTTGTGTGAGGTTTGGGTTCCATCGCTGATCTATAATACACGCGGCAAAAGCATGGTGAGAGCTAGAACAATGTTGGACATGACGCTCACGCGAAACGCTCTGCGCTTTGCCGGAACGCTTTGCTCTCGCAGTCCCACCGCTGATCAAGATCCACAACTGGGCCGTGGGCGCAAGCAACGGCTCGAGCGCAGTACTGGAGTGCCTAGTCGAGGCGTTTCCACGAGCCTTGAACGCGTGGCTGTTCGGCGATCAGGGCACAGCCGTGCAGCCCGGCGCGCGGCACACGCTGCGCGAGGAAGAGGCCGGCCCCTACGCCAGCCGCATGCAGCTCCGCATCGACCCCGTGTTGCCGCAGGACTTCGGCATGTACAAGTGTGACAGCCGCAACGCACGGGGTCATGCTGCCGGCGTTCTCACCGTATTCCGTGAGTGTGCCATAATCCTACACAATCTAATCCATAATCCTACACAACGCCGCTTGGCGTTGCGCCGCATCTTTCACTCAGTGAGTGGTAACCGTCTGCAACCTTTAAAGGTGAATGCTAGCTTACAAAATCCATGAGAATGAGAACTTTATCCGAGTTAAGCAGAATGGGAAGAGGGGTTATCCCAAACAAAACAGTACGACAACAATCGCCGGGGTGTTGAATGAAGCATCCACTCGAGTAGTTCCTCTCACGTGGCTTGAAAAGAAAGAGCAGAAGGCAAGTTGCAGAAAATGAACAAAAAAAATCACGCGACGCTCACGTGCAGAGTACTGCACGGTTCCTGTGTCTTGCTGTTTCTTGTCACTTGATCTGGGCGCTGACCACTTGGTGGTGAAGAACTGCTATAGCGTCGAATATTGTACTACTGTCTCTCATTTGCGAGCGTGAGCTCTACACGCCTCTCCGTGTTTTGCAGGCTCGCTAAATTGGTAACGCAAAGCCCATCATTAAGAAGAGCATGTGCACCACCAATTCGGATATCAACATGGCGGCACCCGTATTTGCCTGTGACGAACGTGTACACGGGTTCTGCACTGTACCACGTACAAAAGCTTTCACACGCAGAAGCTTACAAACGGCACAGCTCAGTTCATTGTGCCATACGGCCAGTAAGCCAGACGAAGGAAGAACCATCGCGTTGACATGTATGTCATTTACGCCAGAGCGTCCTGTGAGAAGGTAAAGTGACTGTGTCTAGGTATAAGCTTGTCTCAACATTTAAAAAATACGGCTATGCTTTTAAACACGCAGATTGTTGACAGTTCTAGCAATGCACTCATGCTACGCGATTGCAGACATATTTGTTAGCTTGAAGAAGCAGTTGATTGACGAAAAGCTAAGTAAAAATGTTTGTGTGTGTGTGTTTGTTTGTTTCAGAACTGGACCCATCTAAGATGCCGCCAGCGACTGAGGAAACTAGTTATACTCTCTACGGACATGGTGAGCATAAGGCTTGCCCAACAAACTTCGGTTTCGAAACTGTGGGCCTGCCCAGTGCTAGATGGCCTGATGGTGCACACGGTTTATCTCTGGTCTAGGAATTCAGTGTAAAATTTACAATGTATCTAGCTGATGTCTTCACCTACGACTACGCTTACGAAAGCGGGCTTCCCCACACAGAGGCTCTTCTTGTAAAGAAGCCAGCTGTGCGGAAAGCGAGGAAGGAGCCTCGTAGCGTACGCATGCACGCGCCCAGGGTCAGGAGTTTCAGAGGCGCGCCCCTTACATTCTGAAAGAAAGCTTTTAAATGCGTAAGCATTTCTATGCCTACCCAACGAGAAAAGCCGTCCGCCCGTCCGTCCGTCCGTCCGTCCGTCCGTCACGTAAGACGATCGCTTTCAAGGTAGGACCCGCAGCAGCTAACGAATTGGCCTTCGTGCTGCCTCTCACTTCGGTGCGAACTAAGTGGCAAGAACACAGCGCACACAAAGCTATCAGCATCCGGAGCACTGTGTCCCCATCGCAGATTGCCTTGAAGATAGGGCCCGCGCGGCCTCACCATACGCAGCCACCGCCGGAGTACGGTTGATCACGGTTAAAAATGGTTCGCATCGAGAGGAGACAGCGTCATTGACTACGTCTACGTACAAGGTCTACCAAACGTGAAACTGTTCAATTGCGTCACGTACAACAGCACACAAGGGCCTGTGTGCTGGCTCCACGAAGTAGCATCATCATCCAGACGTGCCATCATCGAATGTGAAGATAAAGAAAAAGCGCGACAAAACGAACCAATCAAGATACAGTATACATAATAAATGTTGTATACATTTGCTTCGTTTAGAAAATATCCCTCGTCATTTCATGCCACGTACACATCCTCTGGAAGTTAGCTATAACATGAGTGAACATTGCTACTATTCGTCTCTACTCCATCGTCGTCTCATGCTGGTCTTAGTTAACAATAAGTTAACGTGCAAGTCCAGAAGCGACGTAGATATAACTGTAGGAAGGAGGGAGGAGAATAGGCAGTTTCAATACAAGAGAGGGGTGAGGGAGGGGACGTGAGAAGGCAAGGAAACGGTACTACAATACGATGGCGGTTGCGGGGAAACTGGATAAGCTTAAGATCAAGGCACGGTACAGTTCGTTGCTGCTATTTCTGAAAAATAAACACCATGCAAATATGTCAAGCGGACAAACTACTCAGGGCGTGCAGAAGTAGAGCCGCGTTACTTAAAGCGCACCGCAGGGTCCAGGCGACAATACGGAAGCGGTCGACTGTCAAATGAACATTTCTGTGCCCGCCGCAGCAGCTTTGCTGATATGGCATTGCTAGAGGCCGTGGATTTGATCCCAACCGCGGCAGCCACATTTCGACGGGGGCGAAATAAAAAACGAGCGCGCACTGAGATTTTGGGACACGTTAAAGAACATCACGGTGTCAAAATTAATCCTGAGTCCGCCACTACGGTGTGCCTCATTATTCGATTGTGGTTTTGACACGTACAGCCCGATAATCTAATTCAAGTTTAATGCTTCTGCCACCATGCGATGTGCCATGTGAGGCAATGACTGTGCTCAACCCTCTGGAGGTTATGAAATATGGCGCTCAACAACGTCTCAATAAAACACCTCTTCCTGTGTGCGCTGTGTACTACGCAGACAAACAGCAGTGATGCACGCAAGGTAACGTTTAACATCAACTCACCACTCACGTGTTAGACTAAACGTTGAAGAAATTAAGCTTTAGCCGTCAACATCACCACTAATTATATTCAACCAAAGCATTCATCACGGAAAGCCTCGCTTACATCGATTCCCACAGTGCATAGGATCTGCAGAATTTTTTTCTCTTTGTGTATGCGTTTGTGCATGTGTGCGTGTATTTTTTTTTTTTACTCGCTGCCCTTTGAACACTTGACGCAGTCATTTTATATTCACCCACGCAGTAACATTAAAATCGCATTTCTCCATTAAAGCAAATTATATAGTTGATGCACCAGTTCACTTACGCTAACAAAAATAAGGCTGAAAGTGTTCGTCGCCAGCCCTTCACCGCTAATGAATCTCCACATGTTAGAGAGTTTTAGTTTAGGGAACGCAAGCGGCTTACGTATGCAAGAGCTAGGGGCCACACTACTGCGCATGCGTAGACCCCTACGTCTGACTCTGCGCATGCGCAGTACCGTCGCCCCTATGTTCCTGCGTACGCAAGCCGCTTGCGTCCCCTAAACAAAACTCTCTATTAACGCGCGCGCGTTTGCACGCACACATGCCCCCCCCCCCTTCACTCCCTTTCCTCCTCCACACACATACGCAGAGTAGCCAACCGAACACTTCGTCTAGTTAACCTCGCTGCCTTTCACCACTTGTTTTCCTTCCTTCCTTCCTTCCTTCCTTCCTTCCCCTTCCTTCCTTCCTTCCTTCCTTCCTTCCTTCCTTCCTTCCTTCCTTCCTTCCTTCCTTCCTTCCTTCCTACACATACACGCTCGAAGTCTGTCAGGAGGTTCGTTATGACTGACGAATTTTGCACTGCGTTTTCCAGCTCCACCTCCCCGTGTCGTCGAGGCCGAGTGCCCCGTGTGCCCGGACTGCCCGTCGACGCACGAGTGCTCCCCAAGCAGGAAAGGTGCGTCACATAGCGTCGCGCACGCAAAGGCACCCGAGACAAGTGACTGCACAGAGCGACAACAGGAGCGAGTACATATGCGCTTTGTATGTAGAGGGAAAAGGGAGAGGAATAGATAAATTGTAGTCCGTGCCAAGTTACATTTTAAGACATTTAACCCGTACATTCGGCGAATAAGGCCCCGAAGTCAGCGCCATATTCATCGTATGTTAACGTATGTGCTAGCAATCAGCGACGTAAACGCTGCAGGATTTCGCAGGTGCGTCCCAGCGCTCAGCAATGCAAGAATGCAAAGTAGAGAGGACAAATATGCGACGCAACAATTCACTGTCTTGTTGCGGCTGCGAAGGGACGCGCCGCCATATCCATTAACGGAGTCGGGCGCTCAACGGTGGAAACATGCCGACAGACCGAGCAGCGGATGTGACGACTGTCACTGCATACGATCGTCAAAAGCGTTGGGAGGAGGTAACGCTACGGCAGCGTCTTTGTTGTCGCGATTTAGATGGTTTAATGTTGCGCTGTCGCTTTGACTAACACTTTCGAAGAACATTGAGGCACAGTTCATTGTTGTACCGGGAAAAACTTGCATCGAGTTCTGCATGTTTAGCTACTGTAATCAAAACCAGACATGTTTATATCTGAAGCGAGAACTGTGAAATTTATGTGAACTGGTACATTAAAATATGGCATTTTTTTTTTTGTCATGCTCTCTTCTTTGACTATGCTAACTTTGTTATTATGCTGCATTTTCACGTTTTACAGCAGGAAAACCTGGCCTCTTCAATGTTGAAAGCATAGAAACAGTCTACAATAGGTCCCACTGGCTCCCGCTGAAGCCGCGTGATACAGGTGAACAAGTACATTTGTTGTTTTCTTGTTAACGTCGAATCAAAATTATGTGCCTCCTGAACATTTACATGCTACACAATTACCCGCCCTAGGACTGCGGGCCATTCCGGTTAGAAATAAGCAATACGCAGCATACTTCTTTCACTGGATGTTCTGACACTAAAAATTGTCTTGTTTTCATGTATGCCTGTTATGTGTATTTTCTACGCTATATATGTGGTGTATAATTTTGTTTGTTACTGCTGAAACTAAAATGGTGTTAACGTGTTTCTTGTTGGGAACCGCAGAAGAAACGATTACTGGCAACGGTAAAAAAATGTAAAGGGCGGTGCGAAATAGTTTACATGAAGCAGAAAAGTTATTCTCTAGAAAGAACCTGCAAGCGCAAGTGAATGAATTTCTATTCGTATCACGTAGTTTCTATTCTGCAGGGAACGCTGGGAGCTCTGTTGTTCCGAACCTATTTTCTCTTCTGAAATGTGACACCTTTTTTTTCTCTCTCTCTTTCTTTACCGGTGGTGTTACGACGAGCGTAGAATGCCGTGCGAAGCGCCGCTACCTGGTCAAGGTGGGCAAGCCGGTGCTGTTCCGCCACAACAACGCCTCGTGGGGCGCCTGGATGCGCGACTCGTTCAAGCGCGCCTTCGACGCCAGCAAGTTCTGGGTGACGCTGGACGGCGACCGCACCACGCTGCTGGAGTACGTGGACGGCCACTTCACGCGCCGCTACTCGCTGCCGTACGCATTTCGCGGCAACGCGCAAGTGGTGTACAACAACTCGCTCTTCTACCACCACGAGAACACCGACAGCATCGTGCGCTTCGACCTGGGCAACAAGTCGACCGCGGCGCTGTCACTCTCGCGCGACTTCTCCAGCAGTCGGCTGCTGTACGCGACGCAGCACAACGCCATGGACATCCTGGCCGACGAGAACGGCCTCTGGGTCGTCTACGCCAGCAGCAGCACCAACAACACGCTCGTCGTCAAGTTCCACGAGCGTGCCATGCAGGCCGAGCGCGTCTGGAACCTCACGCTCGACCACCGCACCGTGGGCGAGATGTTCATCGTGTGCGGCGTCCTGTACGCGGTGAACAGCGTCAGCGAAGCGACCACGCGCATCGCGTTCGCGTTCGACCTCTACGAGGAAGAGGCGCTCGAGCTGGCGCTCAACTTCAGCAACCCGTTCCGCAACACCTCCATGGTGAGCTACAACCCGAGCGACGGCGCCATCTACACTTGGGACATGGGACACCAGCTGCTGTACCCGCTGCTCTTCGCAAACTCCACGTCGTCGCACGCTGCCAGTTGAGTGGTCGTGCCCGCCGCTGTCCTGCTGCTCGCCTTCGCCGCCGTCACTCGCCTCTGACCGTGGCCTTGCCGGCCTTCGAGCCGCGCGGACGCTACGCAGGGCGTGCTCGCCTCGTTTTCACCGCGTGGTCAGCGCCGTCAGCAAACCGGTCTGCGTTGTGGCTACGAACGTCGCGCCAACGAATGTGCTGTTCCACTGCGTGACGCCGAGGAGCTGCCCCGCTGTGTTTTCCATACAATGCCGCACTCACTGTTCAGTGTCAGTTTGTGTTCTAGAGCACTGAAGCTATTCGTGCTCGCCCCGTCTTAACTACGTGTTGTTGCGCCAACAATGGTCGTGTGAGAAAAAGCACCGTTCGCACCTGCGTCGCCGAGAAATTAGGTTGTGCTTCGCATTTCATGTAGTCTTTTGTTCAGTGCGACGTTTTGTGCTGACTGACGAGACATCTTTTCCCGATTAATGCGAGCGGCCGCTCAGGGCCTGTCCCATACTGACGTCGTAGGGGGCTCTTGTTGCATCCACGATTGAAGCGCTTGTGAGTTCCCTGTGGTATCTGCGACAAATAGGGAGCAATAATCTTGTTTGCAAAGTTCCGCAGAACGTGATGGTGAAATCAAGTCGATCGACTTTTATTCTCCTGTCGCCACACAGCTGTGCACAGTGTTTACCACAACCAGTGGACCGCGGCGCTTCGGCGCTACTTCTACGATACGATGTCATAAATGTCACTTCGTTTGATATCATTCCTAACTCGGCGGAGTCGTTTCGAAGAAGCTCGCTGCAAACGCTTAGTCTGATTTTGATGATGAAACGGACTGACTAAGACGACGTAGTGAATTTAAGTTTCTGTATATAAGCTGTGAAGAAGACCACAAGCTGATTTTAATCCGCACAGAGCCGTGAAAAACAATAATTAATCACTGTTTATTTTTAATTCCCTCTTCCGCTCTGTAAATGGCACATGCACGCAGTTCCTATAATTTATAAGGAAAATAACTATTTTGCCAGCACTCATTGCCCTACTCAGGGGCGCTCGGTATTTTGGTCAGACAAGTTCAAGTTTCGCAAAGTTTGACTACTTCACCGCCTGTCATCCACGAGAACACTGCACATGGCGTTTTATGCTGCCTACCTCAAAAGTTCGTTATTACACTCGAATAAAATAAAACGACAACACTAGAAAAATTCTGGAAGAAGGAATGTAGCGTACAGTCTTCGGACGGGCATGTCATCTAAAGCGCTAGAAGCGATTTCCGAATAGACTGCTTTTATAAGCTCGCACCAAAGGTGTGTTTCCCGTTGGAGAGACTCGAGAACTGCTGGAAACGACGTCGCGTCCGAAGGCGCAACACGATGTTTTGACAAGGCACAAGTAGTTTCTGTCCGGTCGCATGACAGCGCTCGTTTCTTCGCGTTCCTCACAACAGTACCCCCTCCTCTCACACCGCCCTCCACTTTCTTTCGTGCTTCTCGTCTTCTCTTCTTCTGTATGCGCTGCAGCTAGGTCGAGTGCTTCTTCAGAGACCCAAAAAGTAAGTGAAGACAGAAGATAAGCGAAGGCCATTGAAAACGGCCGCTATCGAACGGCCGCACTAGGTTCTGCACGTCGAATGCTTCCCCTACCCGCGCACACGGTCGGCGTTTTTGTGTTCGCGACCCGAGTTCGCCGCCGCGTCCGCGTTCAAGCGGGAGCGCGGAAGGTTGTAAGAAAAGCGGGGCAAATAAGTCGGACCGTAAGCACGGAAACGCCTCGCAGTAACGTCGTAGATCTACTAAAGTGCACACATCACGGCCTCGCCGGATTTTTTTTCTCTCTCTTCTCTCGCACTCTTTTATTTTCCGTTTCTAAATTGAAGAACGTGCTCGGAATCCTTTTCTTCTTTTTACCCGTGCCCGGCGCACAACAGGTTTCCGAGGCGCGTGCGTCTCCGCCCGGCGAGGAAGCCGGTTATCGACCGCGCCCCGCGGGGTCGCGGACGCGATTGAAAGCCGAGCACAAGAGGACGACGCCGCGCAGCGCTTGTCTCACTCTCAAGTGCCGCGACCTCGGGGAGCGATGTAAGGGGAGGAATAACGCGATTCAACTGCGAAATCCGGCGCGAGGACGCGATCTCCCAAGCGACTGATTCCCTTCTCTCCACGCGCCGCCGACGAACAAGAAAATTGAATGAACCAAGAGAGAGCAAAGATCATAACAGAGCGAAACGCCACAACTCGGGCGAAACCAAAACGAGATCAGAGGCTGCGCCGAGTGTGCCGAAAAAGCAGTTCTAAGCGCTTCTTGCGTGCCTCGAGAGCTTGAAAATTGTTGCCTCCTTGTGCATTCTTTTGTTCGTTCTTTTGCGCGTATACCTGCTTCAGCTGGCACCCTTTCTGAAAGCGTCTTCCAGATATGTCTCTGCGCGCAGCGTACGCTCGAAAGCTGTCGTCAGTCGCGTGCACCGCATTAATCTGCTTCTGGCCGCGCTGAGCTTGTTTGGCTCCCTTCCTCCCATTTGTGTGCCCGAGAAAGTGAGTAAAAAAAGGAGGGCAATCACTCACCTATACGTGGAATGTTCAACCGAGCGAGCGACGGCACGCGTTTTGTACACTGCGCAATAAAACGAGTGCTGTGTTGTTGTTCGTGTTCGTCGTCAGCGTTTGTATCACTCTCTCGATATGCGAGAGGTGTGCAGGACAATTCTCGCCAGGTTACGCAATCATCTCGCATAATTAACCGGTAGCCCTGAACTCTTTGCGTTGCTTTCTTATGTGCAGCGCCACAGGCTCGTACGTGCAGCTATGGCTTGTTGGCTGTAGTATTCCATTGCTAAGCGCAAGGACTCGTCTGTCGTGGTTAGCATGCTGCCACAGATAATAGCACGTCATTCTCTCTTCACCAGTCGGCCTGTAGTTGCACTACATTGTAGCGTGACGTTATGAAGCTACGACAAATCGTCTTCCCGACAGCTGAACCCTTGAAAGTTCAACAATGTTGTTCTTTTTCTTTTCTTCTTGCGTCCGTGCGGTTGCACGCCTGCCTTTCAGTAACATGAAGTCTCGTACCGCATGGAGAAGTCCATGCCCAGAAGTGATTACGCCATTATTCCAGCAGTTTGACTTGGAAGGAAAGACGTTGCTTCACAGCCCTCAGTCCCCTATCCCTACAAAAGAGCCTTCCACAATAGCAGCAACAACAACACCCATGGACTTGTCCACCATGGACTTCTCAAATTGCGGGGCGGCTTCGATGCCACCTCCTACATATTAATCAACCTCGATTTAGGTGTATCATCAGAAGCCAACAAACACTGACACCAAGGACAACATAGGGAAAATTGTGCTTAGTGTAGAACCCTTGGAGTGTTAGCCAGCGCCACCACTCACAGACCTTGGCGGCGGACGTGGAACGTCCTTTTGTAGAACCCTGGGAGTGTTAGCCTGCGCCACCACTCACAGAATCGGGCACCTCGGTTAACACCCTTTCAAATCGGGCACCTCGGTTAACCCCCTTTCTTCTCGATTTACGCATGTCATACGAAGAAGTCGCGAGGAGAACTATGGTGCACGAAAAAAAAAAAAAAACCGCCGAGAACCATACACTCTAAAAACAGTTCCACCCTCTGGTGTGTGTATTTGCAACACAACAATAATCGTAATCTGTCTTGCCCGCATTTCCTTTCTTTAACGCTGCGAGCCCGGTACTTCAAAGTCACGAACGGCATGCGCGTTATCAGCATGATAGAGCCTTCTCGACAGGAAAGTAACGAGCGCAGCGTTTTCAAAAAAGGAAAATATTGTTGTGTAGCAAATATGCACCCCAAAGGGCGTGAACTTTTCTTAATTCTGTGAGCCCACCCGTGTCCAGTAAACGTACTTTTCACTATATCTCTTCTGGTGCTATTCCGGCTCCGGCAAAGATAATACGCATGAAATTCGGCAACCGTCGTCTCCATTCAGAATGTCTACAGAAACCGATAGATTCGGGGTGCTCTCAACATTCCCTTTCAAGATGCCGACACTTCTAAATGGCCAGGCGACGCGAAGACACTGGATAGCGAGAAGACACCAGCGTACAGGGCGCACTAGGCGAAAATAAATCACTATCGGGAACAGTGCGGGCTGCACAGGCACGGGCCAATCGAATACCAGAGAGACATGAGCTGGTACGAGACATCCTGCGCGGCGCCAAGAGATTGCAGGGGAGTGCGGAATGAAAGACGAGCCTACGATGGGCGTCTATTAGCGAAGGAGGTGCAACCAGCGAGGACGCTGAACCCGTGCAAGGGATGACGACGACGACCATTCCACGACCGGGCGCTCAGTGACGGCTACCGCGAGCACAACGCGCCCGAGTAAGGCTAATCGAAATATAGCCAGATCGTTCGTTCCAAGGGTGAGCAGAAGTGTGAGGGTGCCCCAGGAAAGAGGCCTTCGTCAGACCAACGCGCAAATGGGGTCGGATTCTTTCTTTCGCGCTTGGCGATGGACGTCAATCGATGTTGAGGACTCTTTTGTGTCCACTTCGCTTCGGTCTCGCCAACTGAGCGGTTAAAAATATTTAATTAAATTATGGGGTTTTACGTGCCAAAACAACCATTTGATTTTCAGGCACGCCGTAAGGGGGGGGGGGGGGGGGGGGCTGCGGAGTAATTTTGATCATCTGGGGTTGTTTAACGTGCACCTAAATATATACAAAAAGTAAAACAAAGTGAGAATATTTGGCTAAGTGCAAAACGAGAATAAAAAATGTCGCACCGATCACGAAGCATGTATCAAAATAGCGCTCTCATAATCTCTCCATCTCCTTCCCGTCAAACTCATTCTCTCATTTTCTGAGCCTAATCAGTCAATGTAAATGGCTGATATTTATATATTTACCATAGTTATATGCCTTGAAGAACGTGCTGCACGCCGAGCAACTAGTTTAAGCAACGTTGTCGGTAAAACACGAACATTCAGCTATTTCTATGGTTGATTTTGTTCGCACCTGTGTCTACGATTATGGCGTACACGGGTGTTTCCGCATTTCGCCGCCACCGAAGCGCGGTCGCCGTGGCCGGGATTCAATCCCGCGACCGCGTGCTTAGCAGCCCAACACCATAGCAACTGCGCAACCACGGCGGGTGCTAATTGAGCGCTGGCGATCGTACGCTCCGCTCAGCCGTAATTGTGCGCCTTCGTTGCCTGTGCCTCAGGCGCACATTTTTCTGCTGTAACTGCGCGTAGCCCTCTAAGGATAGAATGAAGTGCGAACATTGCATGGCGTATCAGAACACACGCTCTATTCGTTGCACGTTACATCGTACGCTTAAACATCGCGAATAACGTTTCGACGTGAACGATCTAACCAAACGCATGTTCGGTAACCTAATACAGATCGATAGGCCATACGTGGGGGAAACGTCGTTTTGATTTTGAATACGTCCGTTCGCCTTTTTACTCTGGCGCCATAACACATGCGTTCACCTGCTATTTTTTTTTTTTTTTTACTTATCAGAGTTTCTGTATGCGTACCATGTTTGCTCTAGCATGAATAAAGCCAGGCATGCAAAGTTGCAGAAGATACGATAAGTGAGCAGTTAGGCGAGAAGGAAGGCCTAGCTTAGGGGCAATATACGAGGGTTTTAAGGGGGCCCGTTGCTTCCAGTGGCTTCATTTCCCGTGCAGATGTCAACAAAAACATGATGCGGAGCAACCTTCAATGCGCGCACTTGCTGGTAAGCGTCTCAAATGAGGTGCAAGAATAATAAAGTATATGTACAAAAAATAGTAAAGTCACGTTCGGAGCTAAGTTGATACCACATTCTGGTGAAATAAAACCAAAATTACAAGGAGCCCGTCCCAGCCGCTCCTGTGCCTAAACTTAGTTCTTTCACGAAAAGTCACAATTCAAATGTTCTCCACATAACGTCAAAGTAAACTTCGTTTCTATTTCCCTTCATTTCATTTCTTCCGCATGCATATACAGAAACCGGAACAAAACGTAACACAAAGTGCGAATATTTGGCTAACTGCAAAACAAGAATAAAAAACGTTGCACCGATCACGAAACATGTATCAAAGTAGCGCTCTCGTAATCTCCCAATCTCCTTTCCGTCGAACTCATTCTACCATTTTCTGAGCCTAATCAGGCAATGTAGACGGCTAAAAGTTAGTGGGTTATTTGATTCGAGAGATAAATTTTAAAAGGCCCAAATGAGTTTTGATATCGCAACACCTCTTCTCCTGAGTGCGTACTGGTGTAAGTCGAGGTGACAGGCAACAATGCCCAAGTTTTCACGCTTTGACAACCTCCTGAGAAGAAGATCAGTTTTTTTTACCTAATTAAGTAGTAGATTGTGGAGTAGGAATCGCCATGCAATCACATACTAAAAACTAAACTATTGCAACAAGATGTGCATATCACCTATGAAGATGCTCACCATCCTCAGAATTAAGCAACGCGTAACGATCGTTGCAAGTGACTGCCGAGCCATTAAACAATCTATACAGACGAACAGGAATGCCTACAGCCTGCCGATCTACAGGTCATATTGTGGCTTCCCGCTTTTATTGGCCTGTCACCGGCAAATGTAGAAGCTTCCTGGCAGCGACACGCCTAACTCGATTCACTCAAGCTCATGGTCGTGTCCGCCTGTACGCCGCGAAGTAAAACAAAACTCCTCAAGCCCGCGACCCTCAGTGGCTTCAATGCTACGGTAATGTAGAAAACGCCACACTCGTAGACACAGGTGTGAACAAAATCAACCGTAGAAACAGCTGAAAGTTCTTGTTTTGTCGATAACGCTAACTAAACTAGTTGCTCGGCGTGCGGCACGTTCTTCAAGGCATATAGCGAACGCCATGGCGCTTTGCTGGCACATAATCCACCTCGGGAACAGCGCATCGGGCCGGCAAACAGCTGGGCCAAAGCCGAAGAAAACGGCTGTGCAGATAACTTGGGCATTTACTTTCGTATGTGCATGTATGTCTTCCAGGAATTCAATCAGGCCTGATGCACATTTCAGCAGAGTGCGGCAGCAAGCACAAAATTTCCCCAGGAATATTATCTGTCGATATCGCTCTAAGCCCTATCAGAAAACTATCTAGGTTGTGTCCCGTTCTCTACACTCTAAAAAACGTTTACACCCTTTGGAGAGTATCTAGTTCCCGAACAATAATCGTCATCTGTCTTGCCTGCGTTTCCTGTCTTGAATACTCTGCGCTCGCTACTTTCCTGTGAAGAACGTCATATCCCGCTTATATCACGCGCATGCCGTTTGTGACGTGAAAATACCGGGTGAGAGAAGCGCCCAAGATAGATGACTGTCATTTGGCGACAAAATAAGCAACCTTTTCTTGCCAACTTCTTCTTTGAGCGTAAGCGTGAGTGCCTCGCATTCGTGTATCTATTATACTGCGTCAGGATTCTTTCTATAATAAAAGATTCACAATTGTTCACTTCCTTGTGCGGGAAAATATCCTACGTTCTCAAGTCCTTCGAACGGAAAGGAACATAGCAAATGATGTTCAGAACTGCTCCGAAGGCGGCTGGTTGATATAGTGTGCGCCATCTCGGCTAGCAACGCAAACATACCACCGTACTGTCACACTAAACGATGGCAACGTGACACGTCAAGTGGGAAATCGCGCCCGCACGGGCGGCATAGGATCGACCGTGCGGCATACAACGCGCTTAAAATGGTGAGAGGAGAGACGCCGCGTGAAGGACACAGAGACTGCAACTTTGATGGGCGACATTTCGGAGACGCTTCTTCAGGGAGTTTTCCTGCGGAACAAGACGCGTGGTCGTCATGTACGCTCACATCGTATGCTATGGTACGGAGAACTTCGGCATTTGAACTGTTACAGAGCGTCACTTGCCATGCTTGGATAAGCTGGTCGGGCAAGAAAGCTCAGCTGTGCGGGGCACCGCCAAGCTCGATCCAATGCCCATCTTTGCAGAAAGCGTGCGGAGAATTCCTGCAAAGTATTTTATCAAACATCGTCGCCAGCACGCGCGCAACCTCTCAAAGCAACAGGTAAACAGTCGTAGCAAGCATGCAAAGATAGCGAGCACCGTCCCTTTCAATTCGGCGCGCTCTCACGCCCGGACGGTTATTCTTCGCCGCTCCTGAACACTCGCGCGTGGCTGCGTCGGGAAAAAAAAAAAAAAGCGCGAACTGCCAGTGACGCTCGCCGGTGAAGCAGACTTGGCCGGCGCAGCGTTCAGATAAACACATTTCTATTTAATTTTCTTGCACGTCCGCCCGGCGACGCGCACATAAGAAACTTCGGGGCGCGGTGGGAATTGCGCGCCGCGACGTGCGCCTGCACGAAAGATAAACGCTCCGGGCGGCGGGCGGCAAACGATGACAGCGCGCGGCTGTGGTGGTTTGCGCGGGACGATGGATCGTCGCGGTCCCCTTTGTGCCGGCCGTCTCCCTTTTGCTGACCGCTTGACCGAGGCGCCGGACGGCGCGTGAGACCGCTCCAGACGGTGGGGCTGGCAAGGTAAACGGCGCTCTTGACGCGAGGCTGTGTGGCGGAACCGCGTGCTGCGCATCAGTGCACGCTGACTGCTATCGTAGCACGTTTTGCAGGTGCCATCGAACGGCATAGAAAAAAAAGTGACCGACTATAGCCGCTTCTCTTTCGGCACCGCCGAAATGAGGCTGCCAACAGTTGCAATATTTTTAGACCGAAGACGACGTTAGCTAACCTCGTCTTCAAACTTTTGGTTGAACGAGATGTCTGCATTAGATATGACGTTGACAAAAGCTTTCAAAGCTAAGTTATGTGAGCATCAACAAAATGGAAGGCAGGAAGGATTTCCACAATGAGAGCGTTGAAACACCCTGAGGGCCATCCGGACATATTTCTTTCTTGAATATTGGTCGACAGCTTCCGGCCATTTCCGATGCTTAATATGTCGGTAATTGGACTGGCATTAGTGTGTGGTTTTACAAGCTCGGTTCGGTCAGGTACAGTCATCGTGAGTAATAGAAACATTCCTGTAGTGCATGACATTCTAAACGACGTGCATGCACGTAGCCAACACGATATATATATATATATATATATATATATATATATATATATATATATATATATATATATATATATATATAGTCATATCATAAGAAGCCAACAAACACTGACACCAAGGACAACATAGGGGAAATTACTTGTGCTTAATAAATGGAATAATGAAAAGATAAATTCACGGAAATTAAAGTGGATGAAAAAACAACTTGCCGCAGGTGGGAACCGAACCCACAACCTTCGCATTCCCTCCTGCGGCAAGTTGTTTTTTCATCCACTTTAATTTCCATTAATTTATCGTTTCATTATTCCATTTATTAAGCACAAGTAATTTCCCCTATGTTGTCCTTGGTGTCAGTGTTTGTTGGCTTCTTATGATATGACTAATAAAAATCGGGCCCCTCGGTTAACCCCCTTTCTTCTCGTTTATATATATATACCCCGCTCTTTATTATTTATATCACAAGAAGCCAACAAGCAAAGACACCAAGGACAACATAGGGGATTTTACTCGTACTTACTAATTGAATAAAAGAAATCATAAATTAAAAAAAATCGAAGTGCATCCAAAAAAAAGGAGAACTGGCCACAGGTGGGATACGAACCCACGTCGTCGCACTACGCATGCGATATATATATATATATATATATATATATATATATATATATATATATATATATATATATATATATATATTGTCACGAGCGTAACAGTTGGCTGTGTAGTGGGCTTGCCGCTTCTGCAGAAGCTGAGACCGACGACGACGCACTCTACCAGTGAAGGTATCGGATGGGAACTGCCTGTGTCCATTAGATTAAACTTGATACATTCCGTCCGGCGTGCCCGCGACCGGGCCGGTGGGCTAGACCTGCCGGTCCCGACGTGGGACTAGCCGGGTGCGCGACGAGTTCGCGTCCTCGCCGGACCTACAATAAAGTTTATTCACTCACTCACTCACTCATACATTTCGTCATATATATAGTAACGTCACTATATATATATATATATATATATATATATATATATATATATTATATTGTCACGAGCGTAACAGTTGGCTGTGTAGTGGGCTTGCCGCTTCTGCAGAAGCTGAGACCGACGACGACGCACTCTACCAGTGAAGGTATCGGATGGGAACTGCCTGTGTCCATTAGATTAAACTTGATACATTTCGTCATATATATAGTAACGTCACTATATATATATATATATATATATATATATATATATATATATATATATATATATATATATATATATATATATATATATCAGGGAGCATTATTCCACGCAGCCAGCTTTGACAAGCGAACACTCCGTGGCCCAACACGTCCCCTCTTGCGTCGAGATCACGGAGCAAATTCGAGACTTGCCGAGCCGAGACGTTTGGTTCCCGGTAGTTTTTATTCGTTGCGCGCTCGGCCGGCAGCTGCTAGCTGCTCAGATGGAGGCTTCCGTGGCTGTTCAGATGCTCTGCCTGTTATCTCTGTATGCTTGTTTCGCTTCGGTCGTTTCTTGCATGGCATGTGTTCCGCACTTTGGGCGAGTTGTGAGGTTCACAATCCAACGTCAGCGCATTTAGGCCGCAGGTACACTTCGGCTGAATTGAACAGACCGTTGTGAGCGATAATAAGCGATATGTATTAGTCACATTTTGGCCGAGGCCTTGCCCTGTGTACTTTGCCCTCTTATGCGAGCTTCATTGATTTGCATTCTTGCTGGATCAGTAGCATCTTACGCATGAGGGTTTGCATGCATGCGATTGATCGCATTGCGGGAGCGGAGTCATCCTTGCAGGCCGAACGCGGTGGGCTTATTGCCTCAGATGACGCTGACTCCCGCAAGAAACGGTGGGTTGCATTTGCTACGTACGTGCTATGCTGCTTTCTCGTCAAGCGCGGTGCGTTGTCAATTTATCTGCTCCCAAGAAAAGTAGCAGCAACTGCAAACAGCGCTTGTTCCAGCTTTTGGAGTTTAAGACCCATATACGCCGGGTCATGCGGTCAGATGCGGTCTCCGCTATGTTCCCAAGCACTCACCCTGCTTCGAACACTGCGTACGGCGAGCACGAACAAGCGGTAGGTCATCGGACGCATACGATCTTATTACAGCAAAGTTTATGGGGTTTTACGTGCCACGATATGATTATGGGGCACGTCGTAGTGCAGGACTCCAGAATAAGTTGGGTCACATGGAGTTTTTTAACGTGCATTTAAATCTAAGTACACGGGTGCTTTCGCATTTCGCCTCCGTCGAAATGCGGCCGCCGTGGTCGGGATTCGATCTCGCGATCTCGTGCTTAGCAACCCAACACCATATCCACTAAGCAACCACGGCGGGCAAAAACACAACATGTATCGGCGAACGAAAGAGAAAGGTGTATTCCAACTCCAATTAAACTTTGCTTTATCCCTCACACGAGAATCGACCAGTTTACAAAACTGTTTTTAGCCTCCCTTTATAAGAGAAGGATATGCGTGCTTGGCTTCCGAAATGACAACAGACATTACTATGCAATTTACTGCAACACGGACCGCAGCGCACACTTACCGCTAAAGCAGCCAGCAGTGTAGCAACGCCGCGCACCTTTCGGAAAGGCCTGCAACATTTGCCTTCAACTTCCGACACGCTTAAGAGGCTTTCTCTCTGATGCGACTGGCCGAACAGACATGCATAGTGCAGCACCGCGATTCGATGCCACAAACCAGAAACTTGAGAGCGGCATTGAGCGAAAGTGCCGTGGTAGTAGCCATCTTTTTGTTTATTTGAAGAGTTTCAAATGGTTTCGAATGTGTATCGAAAAAAAAATCAACCAGGAGTAGTAAAACCTATCCCGCATTCTGACGTTTTTACCACGTGTTGGGCCACATACATCGGCTCCAATCGCGTTGCGGCATGCTCCCTCCTATTATTTCCTTCCTCTATGATTTATGCCTAATCCAGCGAGCCGAAATCCACATGCCGCAGAGGGTGGGCGAGTGAGTGAGTGAATAAACTTTTATTGGGTCCAGCAAAACGCGACAAAACGCGCACCCGGCTAATCCCACGACGGGACTGACAGGTCTATTGCCTGCCGGCACGATCGCGGGCGCGCTGGACGGCCAGGATTTGGTCCTCAAAGACGGGACTTCGCAGGAGCGCATCCCACGCTTCCTTTGTGAACTTGGGGCCCATTGACCCGCACTCCCGGTGCATGTGAGACAAAGCAGCAGCCTCACGAGAGGCCACGCAAGGACAATTCGGGTAAATCTCGGGATGTATGCTGTTAAAGGGACGCCGGATTTGGGTAGGAGTTCGTTTGCAAGAGTCTGAGCGTGACTGCCTGCGGCCTGCTTAGCTTGGGTTGAGGCGGCGGGAAGACCCTTCTCTCTAAGTAAAAAAAATTTAGTGATTTCTTTGTGCGTGATAGGCGCGTCTCGGTGTCCGGGGAGAGAGCCGCCTGATCCGAGGGCAGCGCGGTCGGCAAAGCCACGCGCAGCCTCGTGGGCAGGCTCGTTGAGGTTCAGAGGAATTCTGCCTTTGGTAGACAAGCTCATTACAGGCGGCACCGGTGACTGAACTATTATCGCGGCCGTTATGCTTACCCCGAATTATATGTTGTTGTCGGTCTTTTATTTTTTACTCTTAGATAATGTGTGTCGGAGAAAAACGTCCACCGAAGAGCCCGGCTATCCTACAAACGTCACGAACAAATCATAGCGACTAATAAATACTGCAAAACAAAAGCTGCGCAGAGCGAAGGTACAAGGAAGGAAGGAAACATTACGTAGGGCCAACCGTAGTCTGCTCACGGTATTTAAAAGCGAGCACATTTATCTGTGCATGATCAGATCGCTCGGCCCTGGCATTTCCCGGAATCGGTTTTTAGGAATGATCAGATCTTCAGATCATATCCCTCAAGTCCTGGCTGTCCAGTACGCCCGTGATAGGGCTAGGAGGCTTGACCTCCCGGTCCCGACATGGGACTAGCCAGGCAGGTGGCAACACCTTGTACAGGACCAGAATAAAGTTTTTTCCTCCTCCTCCTCCTCCATGAGATACTTGCTGCGCATGAACGAACAATCTTATGCTCGTGGCAGATTAGCAGCAAATCCATACAGTCAATATACGTAGACGCAAAGCAGTGTTTTTGTGTGTAACCGCGTACACTTCGCGCGCTAGCTCCAGAGGCGGAGGTGATAAAAACGCGGTTATAGCATAGATTAGCAGAAGTTTGGCAACAGCTCTCGGCCGCTATGTTTGGCTATGCTGGTACACGATTTCGTAAATATATTTTGCATTTGCGCAGTCATCCGAATGCCACTGAAACCCGACAGTTCTTATCGTCCCCGTACAGGACGAAATTCCGTCCGGATTATTACTGACAATGACGTTATCCATTAAACATTATAATTTGGGGAAAAAAATGACAGACGAACTGTGCGGTTGAATGAGGTTTAAAATAAGTTCGATAACGTGTTTGGTACGCCCAGATGCATGCTCAAGCTACGGAATAAAACCATCTGAATGCGCTCGTCTTGAGTCTTGATAAATTTTTACGCACCTCACGAGCCATGGCGTCTGCGTTTGCCTGGCTTTACTCAGAAGTGACACTATCGGCGTCTTATATCAAATTTACGAAGTTCTATATGCAATCAAATTAGATAAGTGGCAACAATCCTTAAGCAAAAAAAGAAAAAACGATATTGAACCATGATGTTTCTTTGAAAAACTTTAGAGCCCTAGCTAAGTGCGAATTACAACGAAATTTGGTGCAGTAAACTACCACGATGATGTAACCGGCTTTGAGAAACAGTTAAATGACAGCTATAGGAACGTGCGGCCAAGTGGTCCGAGCGCTCCGTACATTATTAAAAATATGTTTGTGTAGAAGGAAGTGCAGCAAGCACGGTCGAAGTATCAGTCCACTCCATTGAGAAAGCTATAATATACATGAATACTCAGTAATGACGCTGTCTTCATTTCGAAACATTTCCCCACGACATCCCTTATTGTCCGACTACCATTTCGGCGCACAGTGACCGCACCGTATATAATACTTAGCCTTTCCATATTATTATACGGGCTTTTTTCTTTTTATGGAGAGTGATAAAGCGCTGAAGAAATGCTTGCTCATTTGACTATACCTTTCCATGTAATGGCCTCCACTCTGCATGGTCTAATGCTTAAGGCAACCAGAATATCGCAAGCTGTCTCAATATTTCGCAGTCGAATAGCTTCCATTACCAGATACACGGCGAATTCGTTGTTTAGTTCTGCTTTTCTTTTTTTCCGTTAGCTTCCGTCTTTCACGGCCGGCTAATTCCGAGCACGACACTCCGAAAGCGTTTTCAACGGAGCCATTTCTCGAACGTACTCTCCATTTCGAATGCACGCAAATGCCAAGGTGGAGTTTCCGAGCGATTTACATAGCTATGCTCCTCTCATCGGTTCACGTCGTACGCGAAAGGAACACACACGAATGAGGGAAATGAAGCGGGTCTCCCGGAATTACGAGCAAAGACGGATCACGGCTGGGCCGTGGTCTGTGCACGTCGGCCTTGGACGAATTGCTTCTGCGCGCGGCGAAAGAATCGCTCGGCGGGAGACAATCGAAACGAACAGCGCGGGAGGGATGGTGTCCCGCGCGCGGCTGTCATCTTGAAGCGATGAACCGCTTTTACCCGACGGGCTATGCACAATATCTTCTACGCATCTTTCACGGTGCTGACTGACGCCGCCTCCACTTTATTATTATTATTATTATTATCATCATCTGTTAGGGGACCAGTTCTCTATACACATGTAGCATCCTCCACCGTTCACGTGTTCGCCAGAGCAGATACTTCCGCATAAAAGACGAGATCATCGCTCATGCAAAGAGAACGCGAAATAAGCAGGCAAGACACGATATAGCGTCGTCGGTGGCTCGGGAAAACAGTGCGCTATATCTGCAAAAATCCGCCTTTTAGATGCATTATATCTACTCGGATTTTCTGCCGCACACTACGTAAAGACGAGAGAGATTATTTGTAGATTGCCTCGAGTTCTGTATTTTTTTAATACTCATCTTTCAGATGTACCTCTGAACTTGATCCCCCAGATAATTCGACCCATACCAGCCTGCATCAGCTTCTTTGGCGCATTAGAAGTCGACCACAATTCGTAGGTGAAGTCGCAGCTGCATGTGCTCATTTTCTACCGCTGTTGCTGTATGGCATGGCAGCTCATTTTGCCCCTTTCCGTTTATTTTTTCGAACCGATCGATGAATTGACAGCCTTAACCTTTACGTGCTCGTCAAGATATACGTCGCAGACTGCATGTACGCTCCCTTTGTTCAATTTCATTTTTATTTACCTCGATCCCTTCACTGGGAGAGTATGCGCCATTATCGAACGTGTTACGCTCTGGTACATAATAGTGGAAGCTCTGACAGGAAAGGTTAACGCGAAGTCCAAATGCGTACATCGCAACAAGACTGCCCCTGCTTCTATTCTGCCTACCATCGCCAGATAGAGTCCGGATAAGCAGAACACATAACTCTACGTACACACACACACACACACACACACACACACACACACACACACACACACACACACACACACACACACACACATATATATATATATATATATATATATATATATATATATATATATATATATATATATATATATATATATATATATATATATATATATATATATATATATATATTTGTTCAGCAAGGCTTTGGGAAGATGCCGGCTGCCTACGATCGTTCCAATAACCCTTTGTTTATAAGACCACTTTCACTGCTCATCAATACAGCAGCGTGCACCATTACACTGCGATCGTTAGCGCCATTCCATATCACATAAGGTGTTGCACAGCCGCAGCAAAACGTTTGCCTTTTCGGTGCAGCACCTCATCCCTTCTAAGATGTTGTCAGCCTTTCAATCACACCACGCATCCAAGGTGCAAATCTTACGGCGCTTAACATTGCAATTACAACCACGCTCATTGCCGTGTCGATCTGAAATTAGGGGACACCTTTTTCCTCGAAGACGCAGTTTCTTAATATCGTTCTCTGAGATACGGCTGCGGAACCACAGCGGGGTTGCGTAGGATCGCCGGGTGCTTAATTTCGCGTTATTAACGGTAACACCTTGCACAGAGATGAAACGAAATGGCAATGCATCCTTGGCTGCTCAAAGATAAACCAAAGACGACGTCGCGTGGTTCCACCTCCTTTCAAGTCGCGCTCGAGTGGATCCTTCCTTTTTTTCGTTCTTGTCAAGCGCTCACGAAAAAAAAAAAAGAAACTTTCACTCCCACAGTGCAGAACACGAATGAAAAGAAACGGCCTTTTTTTCCCGCGATTACCGCTTCGCGCTCTTAAGTCTAGAAAACAAAAAGGAATAATAAAACAACCACTACACTAAATAAACATAATCCAGGGAAAATCAGTGACATCCCGCCTTCAGAGCTTGCCGACGGAAAAAGAAGCAAGCGCTCTTCGCCGGTGCTCCCAAGGGGCGCAAGTAAAATGAGAAATAAGCATATCAGGTTGAATCGAGAGAATTTTAATGCTGGGCATTTCGCTCGGTGAAGGAGTGGCGCCTATACCCTTCCTCCCTCTGTCACCAAATCAGTAAATACGGTGCGGTGTCAAAGGCTTTCAAAGCGTTTGCGAACACAAGGGCGCGAGGCGTGCACGCCAGTCGGGAAACGCTGTCCCTTTCTCGAAATGTGAGTCAGCCCGGAGCTGCGTCTTCGTCTAAATGGAAATGTATATCGTTGGCGTGACGCGCTAAGGGGCCGCCCAGCGACCCCTTTCTTTCTTTTTCCTTCTCTCAACCCGAAAGGTCGTCCTGTTCGCGCAGCTCGGCGAAAGCGCCCCGCGATTGTCAGGGAAGAGTGGGCGCAAAGTGAAAATTTTCGCTCGTGAGCTTGGCGCGTGCGTGCGTTCCCCCGACCGCGCGCCCCACTCGGTCCCTCGGCCGCTTGTCGTTAGAGACGAACCTCCCGTCTAGCATTTCCGGCTCCGACTTTGGCACGACGGGGGAAGACAGCGAGGAGAAGTGTCGGTGGAGAGAAGGAGGATAGGCCTAACGTATATTGAGAAATATTCATTCGGAATGCAGATGCCGATTCTGTAACGAGCCTCCGAAGTTCGGAACTCTGCCTCAATAAACAAATGGAGACAATACGATAGAACATGGCAAGGTATATATTTAAAAAAAAGCAAGAAGAGTCAGAATCAGAATTTATTGTTAGAAGTTGGGTCACATTACAAGTATGTAGTATGCAGAAGGAGGTCTCATAGTCAAAGAGTGTATCGGGACCTCCCGTACAAGAACAGTTATGATAGTTAACATCTCAAAGCAACAGTAGCATATAATAAAGTAGTATACAAGCAACAAGAAATGAACGTTAACACAACAAAATACAGAATTGATTACAAATAATAACAAAGTTTAGCATATCTAATGGTAGAAAGGAGTATTGTATGGGAAGCAAATACCATTAATTTACAAGAACAAAAACAAAAAAAAGAAGAAAACACATATGGCCATTACATTTTGCGCACATTACGTACGGTGCACACAGTTCGTTCTATGTACACAACGAACTCTATGTACGTTGCGAGTGCTATGTGCAGTACTCACAAGACGAAGGTTGTGAGCCCTAGGTAGGCAGCGTCTCTGCTGTATGTAACCTATACCCAAAGCAAGCATAGTGTGCAAAGTATGCCTCTGAAGCTCTCTTTTTTCTTTTCATTATTGCTGTCACAAGGAGGAAGCAAGCAGGTTCCGCAAGAAGTTAAGGAAATCCGAGAAATTTCGGGCGATACAGTTTGCCCAAATGTTTTGGTGAAAGCCTATGCGCACAAACGATTATTGAAAGCCGGCATGCAAGCGCAAACAAAGATTGCCTACCCGCCGCAGTCTTCTAATGCAGACAAACAACAAAACCCATGCTGCAGAGTACGACAAAGTCTACATCTTTTCTGCTTTATGTGGTCGCGCACCGAATAACGCAGCTATTTTCTCACCTACTCAACTGCACGGTTCAAAACCAGAAATGGACAAGACACTGGAGTCCGTGACCGCCCGAGCGCGTGTTCTGAGACCTTTCGTTATTCAACACTAATCCATAGCTCTCATATCATTCATCTCTTTGATCAAGGCCGATTTTCTGCCAACGCAAGTGACGGCCAAATTAAGCCTTTTTTTTTCTTTTTACTGTAGACGGTGTCGAAGGGAGGTTGCAAATACGGCATATCAGCACCCGCGCCCATCCGTTGACTAAAATTATAGTTGCGTCACCTTTATTCTGCATCCTTCTTTCTGGAAACATCATTATTTCTATTTTATGTACATTTTCAGACGAGTTCATAGCGTTTCCTTGTATTGCATATTAACGCTTTATAAAGTGCCGGAACGTTTCATGTTTATCTTCTATCCCCAGTATATAGTTACCTGAATCCGGGCTGGGGACCTTGCTTGCACGAAATTCGATATTTAAGAACCTAAAATCACCTAAGATAAGATATATTTGAAATAAAGAAAGTATTATTAGAACGCCCGAATAAATTAGAAACATATTTTTTTTTTTTTAGTATTCTCTTCATTATAAGTAAAGCAGGGATTTCACGTGCTTCTTTTTTACGTCCGTTTTACTGCCGAGGGGGAAATCGAGAAAGGAAAGAGGCGGGCGTTCTTCTCATGGCCCATGCTGCCGAAGCGAGAGAGAGGTCTCCGTTTCATTATGAATCACACTGCTTTGTAATGCATTGTGGCCGCTAGGTCTTTGAAATATTTGTTTAATCCCGCAATTCGCATCAAACGCTATCTTACCGTGAATATTCTACTGCAACCGTAGTCACCTACTGCATGCACGCGTGTGTCACTCGTGTCAAACTTCTTGCGCATCTGCTTGTCATCCGTACTAATCACGATCGTACCTCGGATGTGCTGCGGTAAGCATTATCACGTTCACCTGTATGCGCCAATGTTGCCAGCAGCTCCCCCCCCCCCCAAAAAAAAAAAGAACTTTCCACAAAGCGAAACCGAAGCCTTTCTTTCAAATCTTTTTTCTCGATAACGGGCTAACAGCTGTTGATTGCGGCAAAGAACATCTTGCCACGAGAGCACCGTTATAAGCGCCCCATCTACGTCTCCCGCAGAGGAACTTGTCCCGGCGTAATTGCACGGTGACGCGGCTGCACACACGCCGTCGGCCAAGTGAACGTCGTTGGATGGTGAACACGGGTGCGCCGCCGCGTGCTTTAAGCAAGGTTACGGCGCGAACGGCACAACGTCACTCGGCAATTTCGGCGTGCACAAAGTGTTTCATAAAACCTCACGCACCGTTCATAAATCAAGCCGGACAGTTATTGCGTCTGGTATAGGAGTCTGAGTGAAAAGGAGAGAGAGGCTTGGCGACCCATGGATTCAGGGAAGGAGCAAGGGGGGAGGGAGCACGACGT
Source organism: Dermacentor andersoni (assembly GCF_023375885.2). Classification (NCBI taxonomy): domain Eukaryota; kingdom Metazoa; phylum Arthropoda; class Arachnida; order Ixodida; family Ixodidae; genus Dermacentor; species Dermacentor andersoni. The sequence continues at coordinate 17,844,024 of NC_092816.1, forward strand.
CTTTATGATTAATTTAGTAGAGGGCGAGGAGGTGAAACACTGAGCACATACGCGCAACACTGACATTCACCGGCGGCTCGCCAAGTACCACGCATTCTCGTCGCTTTTCGCGTTTAACCACGCACACATACGAGCACGTGCTCGAACCGCGCGAGCGGTGTGCTACGTCATGCTAGAGTGTGCGCCATACGCTGGCGGACACTTACCGATTGCCTCTGGGTCCGAGGCAACGGGAACCCAGCTGCACCAGGTTTTTATCACTTGGCCAAGCCATGGTTCCAAGAGCTTGCTCAATGAGAAAGGTCTTTCATTCGTTTTAGAGCGGTGCGGAGGCCAAGCTTTTCATTTTCGAAATACAGTGAAGTAGGATGACAAAGATGCAGAAGGCCACAAAACTATGGCTGCGGTCACAAAGGACAACTGGACCGCGCGAACGTCTGTGACACGGTGCTGCTAATTTCCATTACCTCGGCGACTACTGTGCACATCAACTCTATCTCTCCTTCATTTAATTATTTCCTGCCCTTTCCCCTTCACCCTGGGTGAGATAAACCGGTCTCAGTCCTGCTTAACCTCTTTGCTTTCTATTTCTCTCTCTCTCTCTCTTTCTCTCTCTCTTTCTTTCTTTCATTTGGCTAAAAACACTGTTCACATCTCCTATATGACACCAGGACACTGTTAGGAACGGTACCGAATTCCGCCAGGTTTTCTATTTCCAGCCGAGCATACAGTCAATCAAAACATGCAAGATACCAGGTTCGACAGCGGACAAAGGCCAGCAGTTGGTCCTTTAGCCTGAAAACTAAAGTATTGGTAGTGATATGTTCGCCCGGCCACTGCGTCATGGCGCGCTATCATACCATCGCCTGATATACGCAGCGCGATGCAGTTGGCGCTTTGATTCCACGCACTGCATTTGCAAACCACTTCAGTACACCGTCAATTCCACGAGTTGATTTTGGCAAGACGAAAAAAATGTGTAGTGCATCTCCCACTTGAGCATAGCTCTCAAACCCAGACAGTAATCGCCTGCCGCGTGAGGCCCCATAAGGACACTCCGTAAATCCGATTAAGCGCTCGGCAGTCGGTACCACGGTTTTTCATAGCTTACATCTGCTAAGAGTTTCTTTGATTCAGTTGAAGCTCGATGTCGTCTACCAGGAAAGCTTCACGCCTTTCAACCACGTTCATCATATGATTTCTGCCAAACCAAGAAATAACAAAATCTAAAGTTGTTTTATCGTAATATAGCAATCATATGAACATTCTAGGTGAATTTCCGCCGTCGTCGTCGTCGTGACGTTCCGTACAAAGTCCAAGTGCGATGACATCGTGGCCGCGCGCCGCGTGCCGTAGGTGCGAGCGAAAGCTTGCCAGGGTGAGCCGAGAAGTATGGTGTCTTGATGCGGCGGTGACTTCTCGCGCTCGCAAAGGAGGAAGGCGGGGAAGGTGCGCGCCTTCTTCTCACGCACGCAAGAGGGGAGGAGCGGGAAGATGTGGGCGCTCTAGGAGGGGGTAGGAGGACGGGGGCACGTTAGTTTGGGTAGTGTAGGTTCGTGCGCATCTCCTCTTCTGCTCCAGCTTCGGCGGCTGAGCGCGGCCGCGCACGTCCTATCTTGGAGGCAATGTGCGCAAGTTCGAAAGCTAGCCGCTCGGATACATCTGACGGTTTCGTGTACGCTGTGTTCTCGTGCGCCTATTTGGTGCTGAAGCGAGAGGCAGAACGAAGGCAAATTTACTCGCCGTTGTTGCCGCTCTTCATCCTGCCAGCTTTCTGACAGCGAATGTTCGCTCTCATCGACTGAGATGTGTTGGTGTTTGCCTGTACGCGTGTGAGAACGTGCTTGTTAATTTAGCTTATGAGTGAATGTTTACAGCAATTTGTGCATCTGATAAAACTACTAACCTTACTTTGCATGGCTGTCTAATACCATGTTATTTGAATCCCTATTCGCCTGTGGGGCGAAAGTGACTATTTTTCTTCTTTTTTTTTTCCTGTCGACTTGCTTGTAGAGCTTGATGACCTTCCTGCAATCTCAATATTTTTTGCTACAAATAAAAGCTTCCTAGTTTAAACTTTACTGTAAAAAATGATCAATTTTTAATGCGAGCTTTCATGGAAGAAGAAGACAGCGACAGCAACAGCAACAACGATGACAACGATGACATAAACAAAACTTCTCCCTTACCCATTAGATTGCATATTCAGCTTCCTCTTGAATTTAATGCCGTCTCTTGAGTAAAACATGGCAAACGACTCTCGGCAGGCAGAAACGATCGTTGCTTCGTAGTGTTTTGTTGTCTAATCTCATCCAACAATAAAACAAAGAAAAAAGGAAATGGCGGTGGTATTATCGCAGCTTGGCACACATCGTTTTACAAAACTGATCGCCGTTATGAGAGCAAAAGCTCAGTATTGCATCAATTTCGCTAGGTCTACATTTATTCTCACTAAAATTATGCAGCATCCAAAGAGTTAGAGTCTGCGCCAGCCACTCAGACGCCGAACTCACAAACCTGTCAGCGCGTCAGAAAAATTAGTAATTAAGTCGTGTCCATGAGGTGGTCAATTATTACAGCCAGCTACTGCCTCGCTGGCTATATAACAGTCGCACGCCTTCGGGCGTGCGACTGTTACGCAAGGACAGCTCCGCGAATTCGAAGCTTCATTGGCTGACGCAAGCTGTAGCTTCTACGCGAGGCTGCACGGCTTTACTGAGAGGCTGCGTATATCCCTGCAGGAGTGTGTGGGCTCAAAAGGGGATCAACGCCGCCCATATTACGTCGTTACGCAAGCGATTCCCTCGTCGCCCGGCTGATTGTCCGCAGTTAAGCGCGCCCCATTTATCACGTGCGGGTATGGGATGTCCGTAATGTCGATATCGATAAGATACCACCGGCAGAAGAGTGAACCAGCGGACACATGACCCGTGATTTGCTGGTATCCCCATCATGAAGCCTTTGAACAGCGAAACACAGATGAAGGATATCAGGAACGTTGCCAATACTATAGCTACCCCCTCTGCTTCATATTGCGGCGGTCTTGTCTGGACTTGGAGCACAATCTGACATTTGCTTCGGCAAATGGCTAGCTAAAGATAGGATGTTGCTCCTTCTTAGCATGGCGTGTGAGCGTAGGCGCTTTTATTGCATTTTTTCCTCTTTCTTTCTTTTTTATTTCTCTTCCTCGACGAATCTTTATGTCGTGCCACGTCTGTGCTCGCTGAGAATTTCTCTGCGCGGAGTCAGTGCGTGAGAGTAAACTACATGGAATAAGACGACTTCAATTTTTTTTATCAAGAACAACCTTTCTACTTGGTCGAATATCGTTGAGAATGTGAATAAAGAAAAAAATGTGGTACTGAAAGATAATAGCTACCTTCTCTGCAAGTGCGAGCAATTACAGAGCGCGAAGGAGCCGTAACAGGACAGTTTATCTCCCTGCACTCGCTTCTTGAAGTACACTTACGCTGTTGTTTCCAGGAAACCGATAAGAACGCCGCTAATAATTCTCATAAACGTAAGAGAGACGACACAGCAGAAAGAGCGTTCGAATTCTGTCTCGCCAGCTGGTCGTCAGCGCGGTCTCGCGAAGCTCTTCTTCTTGTGCTTTGATTTCTCCGAAATGCTCGCGCTTCGTTCGTTGACGCCTCTGTGAACGCGGTCTTAGCGGTAAGTATACACAGTCACCCAAGAGTCAGAGTCTCAAGATGGAAAGCTGTAACCAACACGGACAATGTTTTGGATGCGGTCCTTCGAAATTCAAGACATGTGCATCACCACACGTCTTTCTTTTTTCGCGCATCTGACGAGATCTTTTTCTACGCAAACACCTGAAGAGGGATGCGGCATTACTTTACATCGACCTTCTCATAGCTTTCATAGTACAATATCGTAATCCGATGTTCTTAAGCTCTACCACGTTTAATTATGTAATTGAAAGACCACCTAGAGGATGGGCCATCTTTTGTGATTACACGCAAACTCTTCAGAGCCCTGTTGTCATGAATACAACACAAATTTGCGTCAATTTAGTCTCCTATATCGGGAAGACTGGCCATTGTGTTTTCAATAAGGGCCACAATGTTGGTTTTCACTGGCTGCCTAGTCATCGTGGCATCATTGGCAATAACCTCGCTAACGGAGCCGCTCGGTCCACCCATGACACAACCCAGATAGCTCGAATACCTCTGTCTAGAACATACGCTGCAAAAGAACCTGAGATGAGTGGCGTGGAACGCCAGACTGGCTGTCTGGAACTCCCATGTCTCTGGAGCTGTCGCCTGCAAATTCTAGATCCTCTATTGAAGCTGGAGCTGCCGCAAGGCCTCACCTGCTGCAGTGCAACATTATTGTGACGCTTGCGGCTGTGTGTGGCTTGGAACGGGCGGAACACCTACACGCGTCAGTTGCGGATGTGAGGAGTTTATAGAAAATCTATTCTGAGCCTCCCCCGCTACGACGATCAGCGCCTTCGTCTTCATACCGAATTAGGCCACTTGAATTCGTGGTCATTCTCAGTGACAAACGCCTTTGGACAGTGGCGCGCGCGCGTCGCTAGCTCAGAAAGTGACACGAGCATTGTCGCAGCTCCCGAAGTCGAAAGACCTCGGCCACCGACTGAAATCGCCATGTGCACCTCCGGGTGGACGCACCCTCAGTGCTCTCTTTCCCTTTATTTTTCATCGCTTAACCTCCTTCCTCCTGCTTAGGGTGGCAAACCGGACGTGCGCCTGGTTGACCTCTCTGCCATCTGCTCCCCCTTTTCTCTCTCTTAAACTACTCTCGTTGCACGTGCCTCCTCCTCCTCCTTCTCCAGCTACAAACTTCTGTAAATCTTAGTTTACATAACATATCAAACGTTACCTAAAAATGGCGGAAGCATCTTGATTTTGAAATTATTCCCAGGGAATATGTCATAAGGACGTAAAGTGGCAGGAAAAATTCACAAACTGAGCATCACCTCTTGCTGGTTACTGTTGTAAGCAAAGGCGGAAGCCAGCGATACAGGGGAATCCGGGGTCGCGCTCTATCTTGGCATCTTGTGCCTACGCACAAATTAGGCAGCCAGAGATGCGCTTATTTCTGCAGCCACCAATCTTTCTGAACGCGACCTTCGGCGAGAAGCTCCGTAGAAATTTCTAAAATTTTCTCTGTGCAATATTTCACGAGTAAGTGGAGTGATTTGCGGCTAATTGAACGAGAGAACGGTCAGAAATTTTGTAAGCATGATATATAAGACGCTTCATTAAAGTATGAGAGTAAAAAACATGTCACTGATTTATTTGTAGAATCAAGCTTTCTAATTGTGCCGTCATTTAGAAGTTATATGGGCTTCTTATCTTACGCAGCGCCGTATTCACACTGTAAGTGTTCGATTTTGTTTACATTTATTTATTTATTTTTTCACTTTATCTCAGATTTATCACTATCATTCTTATTTCAGTTTCTTTTATCTTATTTCATAATTACTTTTCGACCATTCGGGAAAGACGCTCTTCTGTCCAGGAGTCTTAATTTCAAACGCAAATTAACAGAGGACTGTAGTAAGTACTCTCATACAAGAGAACATATTGTCACGTGGTAGTGACGGTGAAGAAAGAAGCAGTACGGTGGAATACAAAACTAGCTTTTATTGGGCGAACCTGTGCCCACAAAACAGGCTACACTTATAGCACAACGAAAGCGGCGCACACAGTCGGCGATCGTCGAAAATCTGATCTGCGGGTCAAGCCGGTCGGCTTTTATAGAGCAGTCGTCGAATGTTCCAGACTAATCGTTCGGACCCGCGTGCCTTCCACAAAGTTCTACACCATTCGCGTCAGGTGATGAAATCAGATAACAAGTCTCGGCGACAACAGACAGCGGATAGAAGCATCGATAACTTTCCAGAAACTTCGGATACATGCAGGCGCGTCCCATGCTGTGCGATTACATTTGTTAGGCGGCGAAACGTGGTTGCCCGATAAAGTACACGTGTCAATATTAAAGAATAATGAAAGTCAGGTTTCTCACAAAACAACTTGCCATACTATTGGCGGCGTCCTGGCTCCGCACAGTTCGTGCATATTGCGAGATCGATGGAAAATGTGTGGGCGTGGCTCCCACAATGCAATTACGTGCGGCTACCAAACGCCAGCACGTGCATTTCGTACTTCGCTTTTATTTAAAGACTGACTGGTGCCTGCATCAGATAGGAAGACTTGCAGTGTGGGAAAGCGCACTTGCAAATTATTTTAAATGTTATGTACGTAACAACAAAGCATTACTTCCAGTGGACGCTAAGGTGAGCAGTAAACCGAGGTAGGGAGTGGTAGATCTTTCTTTCGAAGTGCTCTCGGGAATCGGTTCATCCTGAGATAATTAAATAAGGTAGAATGTGACAGCTGAGGTCTCAACTTCTTTTTTCGTGCACTTAGCTCGCGACCCAAATTACGGCACCACTGAAGTCCCTTGTGGCTCGACGAATTTAGCTACCTCTTCTAGAATTTCCGTTCCTTTTCCGCTGCGAGATTCTACGACACCTGCCCGAATAAATGTTGTTTTATTACGGAATGGCAATCGTTTTAATAATTCACTGAACGTACACGAGACAGGCCCTTGCTACAGTGCTTCGCGTCGTACGTAGCCGCTTCGGAAACTCCAGACGTGACGTCGCCACCCGTGTCACACTCTTGCATCATTTAGCGGCACGTCAAATACCTCCTTCAGGTGAGAGCTGCCCATTTCCCTTCTGCAGTTTCAGGGTGCGAAAATCTGCCGATCTATTTTCATTTTAAATAACTCAGAGTTGCTTTAGGCACCTAAGCCTCGTCCACGACGTTACGCACAGGTGCCTATGTATATATATATATAACGGCAGTCACCGGCTAAACTTTTAGAAGCGCCGTTTTAGCTTCTCCTGTTATTTTTACGCGCGCTTCATTTTACAGTGACTCTGACGTGGCCTTTAGGCAGCTCGAGCAATAGCAATAAAAAAGAAGGAAATAAAAAGGTTCGAAGCAGGTACACGTCGATCTCGCAGCTTCATGTGCGCCAATACGTGCGCGCTGGAAAGTGATCGTCCGCGAGCAGCTGCAAATTACGGGGACTGCTCGATACGGGGAGGTATTCTTCACCCCGCTGGCGCCTTTCTTGGGCCACGGGCCGATTTCTTAGCCAATGCGTGGACCGTGCAGAGAAGCGAGGAAATGATAATCCGTCGCACAGCTATGGACTAATTGGCTAATGGCCCGTGCATTCGGTCGCGGGCTCGCTCTCTCGTTAAGAAAAGGCATCTTCTCTCCTGTATTCAACCTGCGCCGCTCGGTTCTTACTTCCTTTCCCAGGAGCTCTTTGAAGATGCCTTTTTGTTCACTTTTTTCTTTCCTTTTTTGTGCCTTCACTCGCGGCACCTCATTCGGGCGTTAGGCTACAGGACGTCTCCGTTAATTTGCTCGGCGCCGCGTTAATGTCGAGGAGGACGAGGGAGAGAGAAGGAGAGGGAGGAGGCAATTTTACTATTGCCGCTCTGTTTGGCCGCCCGAGCTCGTTTGTGCGTGTGCTCGTAATTAGAGACCGGGTGCGGTGGGGTTGGGGCACCGAAATGAGAACGACGCTGCGGCGCGCGTGAGAGGCGAGCCCACAGCGCCGTTCTGCCTTTTTGACAAAAGGCGTCGTCAAAAATGCTGGCAACGGTCGCGTTGGCGCGACTGCTGAAACCGCGATTCTCGCTGAGACCACCACCCTCCATATTCACACCCACTCCCTGCACGCAAACACGCACGCGCGCGCAAACAAACAAACACACACACACACACACACACACACACACACACACACACACACACACACACACACACACACACACACACACACACACACACACACACACACACGCACACACACACACACACACACACACACACACTCACACGCACACTCACACACACACACGCACACACACACTCACACACACACACACACACACACACACACAGATCTTCTAAGCTTAGAGTTGAGCGGAACCGGCGTTCATTGCGCTCGTCGCGCACCCTGCGATGAGCAATTAGCTGACGGCCAACAAAAAATGAGTTAATGAAGTAACAACGATAAAAAAACCAGCGTCAAGCATTTCATTAAGGGTAAATGTTACTCGGGAGCGGCGAGGCAGTAGTCGAGCGCTGCGGTGCGTTTTGCTTATTCCCTCGCGGGCTCTCTCCCTCTCTCTCTCTTGACATGTACGGTGGCGTGCGCACGCACTCGGCCATCTTTCCACTCGCTGCTTTTTATTGTGGCGGTCAAAATGCGAGTTCCGTGCAAGGTCGCGAAGCCCGCGGAACTCCTTAATGAGGTTCTTCGAGCTTATGTTGAGCACACGCTTTCGCTTCCTTTTCATCTTCCGCGCTGATTTTGTTTGCGAAAGTTAAGATGCACGAGAGCTTGATTGCGTGCTCACTAAACACCCTGGACGCTAGCTGAGGAAACAACTGATGCTTTGAGCTAAGCATGCTAATGTGTGTATGGTAAGCACCGACGCATGATGATTCCCCTCATTTCACCAAGAATTCCTTGACATGTACAAAGAAAATGTATATGAAAGTTATCGTTCCTTATAAACTATTTTACTTTCGTTTGAATTTAAAGTGTACAAGCCGCATACACGGGAGTAATAGGAAGGACGTTTTAGACAAATGTTTTTAATCCAGTTTTTCTAAATGTGAACTTTATACTAAAACGTATTGAGCGTACGTATGAGGATCTTATACTTCAACTTGTCCGAAACCTTGTCACTGGAGTATAAAAGCAATGAGCAGACCCGGCAACGTTGTGTTGATGCTAAATCATTCTAAATGCAACAAAACTGATTATATTTACGTCTTACTGTTATTGTGAGAATTTGGCTTCTTTAAACATTGTCACGTCACCTTCCAAGAATACCTCAAATAGCAGTCTCCAAGGTCATCTTAAACGAGGAATAGTAATATGTCAGTGTCTGTAATTTGAACCGCAAATAAAATCAAAAGTAGTTAGGAAAGGATAAATCTATAATAAAGATAAACAGAGTTGATAAAGAAAGCCCCGGGATCTCCTGGACACTATGCTTTGTTGTTTAATTTCCCCGTTTTATTGTATGCAGCTATGCTTCTGATGCTTGCAAATATATATACATTCGAAATGATGAATCAGTTTTTCTTCGTCCAGTTACGGAAGGCGGAGTAGTGTCAGTGATAAGAAATCTTATCAAAAGCAGCAGCTGTGCCACTGATGACATTCAAACGCGGCCAGTCAAGCATGTAGAAGAAATAATCGCCGCCATACTTCCTCACATTTTTAACATCTGTTCAGTAAGTGCTGTTTTCAGGGAAAAAGTTCAATTTGCGAAAGTCGTTGTCCTTTACAGAAAAGGAGATTTAAATGTTCTTGGAAACTACAAACCAATCTCATTTCTGCCAGTGTTCTCAAAAAACTTTGAACGAATGCTTCATCTAAGACTGTCTAACTTCATATATAAATCTAACCTGCTATACCGTTTCAGTTTGGCTTCTGCAGAAGCAAATCAAGTGAGTTTGTATTACTCGAACAACAAGAGTATATAATAACAAAACTAGAAAACAAAGCTATTGTCATTGGTGTGTTTGTGGCTTTTTCAAAGGCTTTTGACCACGTGGATAATATATATTGCTAAATAAATTGCAGTGCTATAGTTTCCCAAAGAAAGCACTATCATTATTGAACTCTCATCATTTAGGCAGCAGGTCGTATTAATTAATGGTATAAGGTATGAACCGTAACCTCTCATATGCGGTGTCCCTCAAATAAGTACACTAGGACCCTTACTCCTCAACACTTATACTGGGTGTCCCGACTATCATGTACCAAGATTTGGAGATGCGAAAAAGCCACGTAGCTGCAGAGAATTAACCCAGGTAATGTCGTTTGTCATCGCATGGAGATACTCAGGTTATTTTTTGCATTCCGCCTAATTTCATAATTAGTCTTAATTAATTAACTTCTCAAATGTTATAATGAGACTAAACGTGTCAACAAGAAAATCGCCTACTTTTGTCGGCCAGCAATGATGAGCATAGAAGCTTCAAAATCAGTGCCTTACATACGGCTGGTGTCGGAGAAAACAAGGAGTACAGGCTTTTAACGCGACAGCGTTAAGAAGCTCGTGTCGCAGAAAAGCCGGTGTCGTCGGTGTCGGCGTCCGCGGCGTTGGCCGTGAGCGAAAAATCCCGGCAGACAATTTATAAATAAAAACAACTTTCAACATGGGCTGCGTAGGAATCGAACCAGGGTCTCCGGAATGTGAGGCGGAGACGCTACCACTGAGCCACGAGTTCGATGCTTCAAAGCGGTGCAAAAGCGCCATTTGTGAATGCGGTGTTGTCTTAGAAACTTGCCGTAGAAAGTTATACTGCGGTGTATATCGGTAATTATGAGCATGTAACTTACAGAAGTTGCAGTTACACGAGTCGCGAAGTACGTTTCCGCTACATTTCTTCTGCGCTTTCCGCACACGCAGAGCCATCTTGCGGCAAACACAGAAGACCCCTCCTTTCAATGTACGGCACTGCCCCGACAGGTGGCGCGCCACGCGCGCATTGGGGCTGTGCGGGGACCGGTGCGAGGCGCGTCGTGGCCCCGATTCCCTCTCCCCTGACGACGCTTCGCCGTGCTCTCTCACGGGTTGCAGAATCAAGCGTCCTTCCTTTCTTTAGATCACTATCTATATATCTCTCTGCCCGTGCCGATCATGACGTTTGGCTGGCGTAGATCGTTTCCCCCTCCGAGACACCGAGTTCTTTGGTTCGTTCCGCTTGCTCAGGCGCACGTTTCGTTGCCGCGCGGAACGCTGCGTTGCTCGACGCTCACCGCGTGATTGGTGGGTGCAAAGTCCGATGCGGGACGCCTCGTAAGTGATCGCTGCGCCGTAGCGCATTGTCTTACACCCCTTGGCGGGTCGACGGAACGCTGTCGCGTTTCACTCTTGAAGGCGAAGCTTAAGCGTCCTCCAATTTTTGGCTGGTCGGTTTGATACAGTTACTGGAACCATAGAGCTTAAGTGACGCGGACAAGGAGGAATGAAGAGGACGTCGTTCTTCCTTGTCCGCGTCACCTAAGCACTATGGTCCCATTATCGGAGAAAATAACACACGAAAGCTATGTCCCCGGCTAAACAAGCGGCGCGGCAAAAGAGCTGCGAAAAAGGTCAAGTTGGCCTTGTCAGCTATGCGTACGTAGACTTACATCGCGGGGACGCCCGACGGACAGGACGATGCAGGGTGTCTCACGTAACTTGAGCCAAACATTAAATCGATGCAAGTGCCACATAGCTGGACATAACCAAGGTTACGTTGTTTGCCGTCGCTTGGAGATACTTAGATTATTATTTATTCATTCCGCCTAAATAGACAAACAGTGCTAATAAATTAATTCATTAATCAACTTCTCAAATATTGCGTCGCCACCACTACGCAACCGCTACCTTGCGTATAGTGGCGGCGTCGCTCGCGGAAAGGGCGCGGTCTAGTTGAGTGTCCGATGACGGCGCCGGCATAGATTGCGTCACTGCTGCGAGCGAGTTTATCATCTATGCGGATGACACAAGTCTATTTCTTGCCGGGAATAATATTTCCGAATTTCCGAACTTATCGATCAATGTAACGGCGCAATGAAAGCTCTCTAGAATTGGTCCACAGGTAGTTCAATGATGATCAACGAGTGTAAGACTAAGGCTGTCATTTTTAGGTCGAAAAATAAACTGATCCCACCACATGAAGATATCTTAAATTCACGTCCTGTAGAAATAGTAGAGCAGTACAAGCGCCTAGGGGTTATATTTTTCTCCAATATGTCATGGGTTTATCACGCTATTATTAAGAATCAAACAAAATAGCTCAAATCACTGGTGCTATAAGTCGTTGAAAGTACATCCTTCCTACACAAACTAAGATGCTGATTTACAATTCTATCTTCACTTCACATTTAAATTATTTCCAGAAAGCTTGGAGTACCTCAACGTTCACTAATCTCTAACGAACTGACTTAATGAAAAAAGAAAGGTATCCCCGACATGTGTATAATTCCTCATACCGACATTCGGGTGCAGCTTTATTTAGTCATTCTAGAATGATTAAAGTACATAACCTCTATAAATATCTCCTTACTGTCCTCTTTAAATCTTAAACTAGAATATAACCAACCTCATGAAATTAGTAGAACTAAGCAAGTACGCTATCCAAGAAGGCATGGCGAGGAATGGGTATTACCGACACGTCTTAGAAAAGAACGCCTCCACTATATATACTGTTCCGTCTCTATTCTTAATGGCTCTGCTCTCGTTAATTTCGATTTGTTTTCCTTTTCGCGCGAAGAATTTACTATGTATTTAAATAACATGACTTAAGTTTACTTATAGGTTTAGAACGACAGAAAGCTGGGCTAGTTGGCAAGGATTCATTATGCAAAAAAGGTGAGGCGTGCAGACAGGACACAAGAGTATAGAGAAGTGGGGAAGACGACGAAGTGTCTTCTTGGCAGAACACTTGTTTCTGTGCTCTGTGAATTTTTGGTAAAATCTTCGGCTTTCGAGGTGCCTCGCCTCCCCGTCTTGCAGCCATGGACGCGGAGCATGCTAGAGGCTCGCCTGGCCAGACGTCATCACAGCCGTCAACCGCAAGGAAGCGAGTTGGCTCCCCCAGTGACACCGAAGACACCGAGCTGTACTCCATGTCGGACGACTCATCCGACGACGGCTTCATACCCGTCCGGAGTAAGAGGGCGAGAAGAAAAATCGTCAACACAGCGCCGTCAACTCCTGCGAGCACAACGACTATGAAGTCAAGGCCTGCGCGCTGGCCACACGTCGTCATCTATATGCCGGAAGAGCCATCAAGCAACCTACGATTGCTGAACAGGCAAGCCCTATCCATTTTTCTGGAACGTGCGGTGCCGGATCAAATTAAAGATATAAGAATAAATCCACGCAAGAATATACTCGCCATAGATGTGTACAACGCGACTGCGCTTGGAAAACTTCAAGCGATCACGGAGCTAGGCGGAATCAAAATGCGCCCCTTTATCCCGATCGACGACACATCCATAGCCGGTGTGATTTACGACATCGACATAGCCATTCCTAATGATGACTTACCTAGCCTCATCAAGCCGGCATACGAAGGCACGATCATTACGCAAGTGCGCCGCCTTGGGAATACGCGCTGCGTAAAAGTAATATTCAAGGGGGATTGTATCCCATCCCACGTTAAAGTCGGACATTTTCGACATCCGGTTCGACCATTCATCCAGAAGCCGCTTCAATGCCATCAGTGTTTCAGGCTAGGACACGTCAAGGGCGTGTGTCCCAACTCGCTACTGTGTCCGCGTTGCGCTGAACCTCATGCAGAACAGACCTGCGGTGCCACGGTCCTGAAGTGTGCCAACTGTAGCGGCCCTCACGCGGCCTCGTCGAAAGACTGTCCCCGCATCAAGAGGGAACGCGCGGTTCTCAAGCAAATGGCCAGGGACAATTCGGCCCACAGGGAGGCAGCCAAAGTAGTCCGGCGTCGGCGTCGACGTCGGCACCATCGTACGTCTTCGAAGAAGACGCATGCGCGAAGTGACAGTACCCACTCCTCTGCGGTGCCAGTTAGCCGCGCCGCGAAAGGGCCCACCACTTCCACGAAGGAAGCAGAAAAGACTCTATCTTTAGAGGAATGGCCTACGCTACCGAGCCTCTCCCTTGCGAAAGAACCTCAGAAGGTCGGGGCCCCACCTGATCCTTCTCCGGCCATGGATGATTCACCCAAAACAGACCGTCAAGTCATCTCGGTGCTACGTTCTCTCATGGAGGCCATTCGAGCGCTTTTAGTGGACATGAGGACACCATCTGCTCGAAGCGCACTTAAAGTGTTGGACGCCTTAAGCCCAGTGCTTGCATCCCTCAACTAGAAAGATGGCTACTCATACCCCATCCTTCCGGAAAGAAGTCAAAGCAGCGTCCGTCATCCAGTGGAACGCCAGAGGGCTAAAATCACGAATTTCAGATTTTCGTCAGTTTGTCTACACCAATGGGTTTCCACTCATCGTCATTTGTGAGCCCAACTTGTCGAAACCAATAAGACTGTCAGGATACGAGTTTATCATGTCATCAACAAACGGTGCATGCAGCAAAATCGTCGTTTTTGTTCGTCGTGAACTCACCTATGTTTTGCAACCAATTGCGCCCCACGACGACAATCAATATATATGCATCACAGTTAAAAAGAACAACCTCTTGTTTACTCTCATAGGCGTGTATATATCGCCTTCCAGCAATTTCGATACCAAAAGACTTGAGGATATCTTGAGTGTTTGTCCCGCCCCATGGGTCATCATAGGAGATTTCAATGCGCACCATCCAGCATGGGGAAGTACAAGGACAAATGCAAGAGGACGAAGATTAGCAAGTATCGCCCACAACTATGGCCTTACTCTCCTGAACGATGGTAGCCCCACCTTTCTTCGAGGCGTGACATACGGCAGCTGCCTCGACCTTGCTTTCGTCTCCAACTCTCTCGCCAGATGTGTGAAGTGGTTTCCAGACATTGAGACACATGGGAGTGACCACATTCCCACCTATCTGAACATCAAAGGCTTGTCGTCTACATCAGGCTCACGGAATACCATTCGGACGATTCAATGGGCCAACTTCAAATCTGAGATGGAAGATGCCTGCCGCGAGGGCCTACCCTCTGGGTTAGAGCAAACGATTAAAATGACGATGCAAAACGCCACTCGCATGATGACGATCTCTTCCACGCGAAATGACTTCGACATCGAATTAGAGCGACTTCGAGCGCTTCGTCGCCGGGCGGAACGTCGATATCGACGTACAAAATCAATCCATGACCTTAGGGCAGCCAGGAGGATGCAAAAGAAGATTCAGCGTCGTATGGATAGATTAGCGTCGGAACGGTGGGCAACGTTTTGCCAGACACTCGACCCTCGCAAGCCACTGTCTCACATTTGGAAAACGGTGCAAGGTCTGCGTTGCCTTCCGGAACGGCGTTTTCCATTCAAGGCGCTAGCGCTTTTCCAAGGGCGGCAAGACATCGATGTCGCAGAAGACTTTTGTGCGCGGATCGCAGACCAAGCGACTCGTCCAGATCCTCCAGCCCGAGCTGACGTCCCCCATTCCCGTGATTGCCGCATGGACCTTCCTTTTACAATGGAGGAGCTCGAAGCGGCACTAGCTCTCTGCAGGCGCTCATCATCTCCGGGTCCAGATGGTATATCATACCGGGCCTTGTGCTATCTCGGAGAGTCCGCACGGATAGAATTGTTGAGCCTTTACAACTCCTCATGGCAGGAGGGAAATGTTCCTGACGAATGGAAAGTAAGCCGCCTGGTGCCACTCTTAAAGCAGGGCAAATCCCCATTAGAACTCACCTCTTATCGCCCAATAGCACTGGCCAGCTGTGTAGGAAAGATAATGGAACGGATGATCCTTGGCCGCCTGGAATGGTACCTTGAATTTTACAAGATTTATCCGCTTTCCATGGCTGGTTTCCGACGTGACCGCTCTTCCATCGACAGTGTAGTTGATCTCGTTTCATATGTCCAGCACGAAAGGTCCCGTAAGCGTTTATCTGCAGCTTTATTCTTAGATGTGAAAGGGGCATATGATAACGTATTACATGAGGCCATTCTCGACGCTCTTGCGACGGTTGGCCTAGGTGGTCGAGTTTTCTTGTGGATTGCAAGTTACCTGTCTGCAAGATCATTCTATGTGTTAACTGACGATGGCCCAACTACGCGACGTTATACCAGCAGGGGCGTTCCTCAAGGCGGTGCTCTCAGCCCGACGCTATTCAACCTCACTCTTGTTGGACTTGCTGAATGCTTGCCAACTACCATCAAGATTTCAACATACGCTGACGACATCTGTGTCTGGACTTCGGCAGTCACACGTCCTCAGATACGTGCGCGACTTCAAAGAGCGGCCACTTTGACAGCGAACTACTTGTGTAAACAGGGCCTCAGCATTTCACCTGAAAAATGCGCACTAGTCGCATTTACTCGGAAACCGATGACGCCTTATGTCATCTCAATCAATGGGCGGACCATTTCCTATGTCCGAAACCACAGATTCCTTGGCGTCATTATTGACCGAGACCTCTGTTGGAGCCCACACGTGGCCTACATGAAACGGCGCCTGACAGCTACTTCCCAGTTGTTCAAATACTTGACAGGGAAGACGTGGGGGATGTCAGTAGACGCAATGCTTAAACTCTACAGAGCTCTCTTTCTCGGTTTTTTAAGATACAGTCTACCTGTACTGAACAACACCTGCAAGACAAATATTCGTGTTCTGCAGGCAGTACAAGCTCAAGCACTCAGAGTCTGCCTTGGTTTGCCCAGATGTACGTCAACAGAGGCGACTCTTGCGATTGCTCGGGACCATCCAATGCGAACTCACATTACGGTGGAAGCCCTGAGAACGCACATCAGACATTTTGCACGTGCCCCCTATCACCACCTTGCAGCACTACCTTCAGACAGGCACCAATCATCATTCTCTAAAACTATCAACAAGTACAACGACAAACTTCCCTCGGGCTTCACCGCTGCATCTAAACCATCGATACCCCCTTGGTGTCTTATCAGCCCCACAGTACATCTCAGTGTACCAGGAATCGGAAAAAAGTCTGAACTGTCGTCGCCTGTCCTCAAACAACTGTCTCTGCTTCTTCTGCACGAGAGGTACGCGGACAGTGAACACATTTATACTGATGGTTCCACAAACACCCAGTGTTCGTCCGGTGCTGTGGTTGTCCCAGCAAAAGCTATTACCATCAGCTTCAGGACTGACCACCCGACAACGTCGACATCTGCTGAACTAGCTGCTCTTCGCGCTGCACTCCGTTTCGTCAGTCGGGAGCCACCTCGACAATGGTCCATCTTCAGCGACTCAAAGGCAGCCCTACAATCCGTACTATCAGCTCTGCGTCGCGGGCCATTCGAACAGCTCGTATTCGATATTAGATGCCTACTCCATACATCACAGGAGAAAGGACACCACGTGACGTTTCAGTGGCTGCCAAGTCACTGCGGCGTCACTGGAAACGAAGACGCCGATAATGCCGCTCGGGCAGCTCTTGAAGACGCACAAGAAGAGGCCATACCGCTTTCACGATCCGACGCAGCTAGCAGACTTCGAGTGCTTGCACAGGAGATGACGCTCTCTTCATGGTGCACACCAAACAGCCAGACCAACCAGAGCAACCGTCAATACCACCTGCCCTCTTTGATGCATCTCTATATGCCAACTGGACTCCGCCGAAGCGAGGCGACTCTGCTTTATCGCTTATGGTTAGGGGTGGCTTTCACGAAATCTTACTCATTCCGCATTGGAATGGCCGACAACGCTCTCTGCAATGCCTGTCTTTGCGAGGAGACGCTGCAACACATTCTGTGCGACTGTCCTGAATATAATGTCCAGCGACAGTCCCTGGCATCCGTTCTCGCGCACCTTGACACTAGACCATTGTCCCTCGACACGATTTTCACATGCCGCCGACAGAAGACATCGCAGGTGAAGGCGACGAAGGGACTACTTCAGTTTTTGAAAGAGACGGGATTGGACAAGCGGCTCTGACAGTGTTATCACGTACAATGCCAGATTGATGGACTCTACCGGATGATGTTTGTGTGCTGTGCTATGTGCTCTCTCTCTCTCTTCCCCTTCCCCATCTTTCATCGCCCCCATCCCTCTCCCATGTGTAGGGTAGCAAGCCGGTTACGCTAAACTGGTTAACCTCCCTACCTTTCCTTCTTTACTTTTTCCTTCCTTCCTATAGAGAAGTGGACAACACGAACGCCGGCGTTCGTGTTGTCCACTTCTCTACGAAGAAACTTCTCTACGAAATGAAGCTTTCTGTCGTTCTAAGCTTCATTTCTAGCACTCTGAGCCCTTTTCCATGTTCCCCTACTTATCTGCACAATCCTGCTTCGTTAGCTTCCTTAATTGTGATATGTATCTTCCGCGCTAGAACCATGTCGTGGTTTACTCGTAATCGTGTCGTCCCGTTGGAAGTTCCAATCATGTGCGGCTTCCTTCAACCATCAACTGTACATGCCAGGAGCATTGGAGCTATTCTTTCCGCTGAATCATGGCGCCAAGTTAGTTTCTACCAGGCGTGTCTAAAGGTCGATCCGTTGCAAGGCCCTGGGAAACGGTCGCCATTGGAACCGCCCATACGCCGATTGGAACAGGTTAGCCGTGCAGCACGCGGACTTCCTGTGGAGGATGAAATTTCCTGAGCTTCAACAAAGTAAGAGGAAACACTTTTCTAATAATTCACCGTCAAATAACGCACTGGTTCTTGGAGACGCCATCGTGATACCCATAGAAAAACCCTTGATTTAGGTCCTTAGCAATGTTTTAAGCCTAACATAAAACCCGTTGACGTTTTAAGCATACCGCGCTGCGTAACCAGGTTCGTCCCGGAAGAAGAACGCTCGCGCTGTATTTCAGATTGCATTACTAGCATTAAACAATCAAATTCTCATTTAAGACGTCTGACCCTGTCCGACCGTTAGTTAATTACCTTGTGGAGCATAAACTTAGACCAGTAATATCTGACAAGGAGGGTTATTTCGTAATTATGCCAGATGTCATGTTTTCAGAAAAAGCAACTTCAGCCATAGAAAAGAATTTACAGCCAGTAAAACTCAGGCCTTCGGCAGTTAAGCAACGTGCGGTTGACCTCCTGTCAATACAATCTTGATAGGTTTGTCTCTAATGTCAAGAAAGCAAAATCCCTCACCTTGGAACTGTTTTTCTCGGCGAAGACCCATAAGCAAGAAATTTTTTTTCGTGCTATAGTGTTAGAGAAAGGGACGTGGCAGGTCTGTGTCGTATAGTTACCTACACAACTGCTTAGCTTCACTAGTTTTTTCAGACCCCTTTTACTTGCGTAATTCTCAGGCACTAGTTCAGTATTTGAGAGAGGAAAATCCTGGCGATTGTACAGCTTTTAGTATGGATATCGAAGACCTGTATTACTCCTTGCCGCATGACGGGCTTCTAAATTCCGTAAATGAGTGCATTAAAGAACAAGTGCAAGAGCCGGCTGTTTTTGACAGATGCGGTGTTTCCACGGGAGCTTTTCTAGAAATTCTTTCAGTGTACTTAATGTCGACGCTGACTGGATGGAGAGATGGAGTGTTTCTGCAGAAATCAGGCATTTGTATTGGCTCGAAGGTTGCCCCTATGCTTAGCGATATTTACCTGAGTAAGGTTCACAGCTACGAAAGCGTTAGGTGATTACGTTATCAAGGTATTTCGTTACGTTGATGATTACCTGATTTTCTGCAATAGGGGAGAATTCGATTCCGTTGCTACCTAAGTAAGTGAGCAATTTAAACTTTATGGAGGAGGATTAAAGTTTACCAAGGAATTTCCTCAGCGACGCGTAATTCAGTTTCTAGACATTTCCTTGGTCATCGAACAAAATCCCGTTTGTTGGCAGTACTCCACAAAATCTTCGAAGCCGTTGTTAAACTTTCAATCCAAGCATTCCAAAGTAGTAAAAAACGGAATTGCCATGTCGTGCCTTAAGTCTTCTCTCACCAGATCCTGCATGCACAAAATGAGCGCCAGTTTTAATGCGCCGGTCCGGCGCCTATTAGAAGCAGGTTATTCTAGCGTAGCAGTGGCCACCGTGGCTGAACGCCTAAAGAAGTCGGTTTCGAGGGGGATGGACGTGATTACAGAAAGCAGTAATAGCAAAAAAAGGAGTAGTGTCCATTCCGTACATGCATTCAGCATCGCACAGGCTTAAAAATGTTGCAAGTAGATATGATGTTAATGTTGCTTTCACTGCTCCCAATAAGCCAGGGAAGATATGCGCTGCCGTGTAGAGGAAAAAGGAGCAGGTAAAATGCAAAAAAAGGAACAGATATTTGTCCAGTAAAGCACAATAAGAACAACAGTTTTACTGACTGTCGTATGGGTGTGGTTTATAAAATTCTCTTTAGCTGTGGCTAGTTCTACGTAGGACAAACGGGGCGGTGTATCAATCAGAGGCTAATGGAACATAAAAGGTCGTTAACCGGTGGATCGCCTTCTAATCTTTCCCTACATTGCCAAGATTGTAACTGCACGCCAGAGTGGGATGAATGAGCGATATTGTACAGGCATAAGAATGAAGATACGCGTCTTATGGTAGAGGCATGGCATATCTATAATGGTGGAAGTGCGTGCGTGAGTCAGCCTTCGATTACATTACATAAGGAAGAGATTAAGTGCCTTAACAGGTATCTCTCACGTAGACCGACACATGTGCCCGACTGACACGTGGTGATACCATTCCAGAGCTTGCGCAGATGAGTTTTGTGTCTTCTTTCTTTTTTTCGCCTCAGTGCTCCCTTCAGTTGATAGTCGGCGTTCGTGTTGTCCACTTCTCTACTCTTGTGTCCTGTCTGCACACGTCACCTTTTTTGCATAATTTACTTATAGGTAAATATTCTGTTTCGTGTATACTCTGGTGATTTTTTGGTGCACTTATCCATGTTTTTAAAATTGAACAAGTTCCAGTACTGCCTCCGTACTAAACATTTCCCTTTGAACAATAGAGGAGGGTGAGGAAAACGCTGCAAACAGACGGCTTGGGAACCCTCCACCCCCTGACACCGTATGATTGCGAGTCAAGCCAGCAAAACACACACATGAAAAAAAGTAATAAAACATAATAGCGCACAATGTGTCAACACATACGACAAAGATACAATAAACGCACGAGTACATTAATAAATGCCTAAACTTATAAGGTATGATGTGCCAATTCATCAACACGAACGAAGCAATGGCAATAACAACATCAGGTTATTATTTGTTTTGAACACACATACACAGTTAACAGGAAAGGGAAAGCGAGGAGTAAGGTTAAACGTTTAACAATGCTTTAACACTGTAAAGCACAAGATAAATACGGGATGTCACATAAAAGTATCTTGACAATGCACTCAAAACAATTAGCAACAACATAAGTAGGAAGGAAGGAAGGAAGGAAAAACTTTAATGCTCTATTTACAGCGTTCAGCGGCTAACAGAGGTCTTCATGTTTTACTGAAGTCTCCGTCGTCTTGAGTGGTCGGCGCCCCTATTCCAGAGCACCGCTGAGCCTGGCCACTTTGAGAGCGTGCTGCACCAATCCTTTTTTGGACTGTGAGCACGCCGCTGGTGAGCAGGCCCTCCCAGTGTTCCGCACTGGGTTTTTTCTTTCTTTGTGGAAAGAGAAGTTATTTCTGCACTCCCATGTGATGTGATATGGTGTTGGGATGGCCCCACACCATGGGCATGTGTCCCTGTATTGACTGGGAAACATTTTATGTTGGATGTGTAGAATGCAAGATGTTCCTGTCTCAAGCCTTCGCCAGCCGACTGCTTCGTGATGTGATAAAGATGGGTGGGGTGGTGGACACATATCCGGCTCCATTGACTGTCCCACTCGGTATGTGAGCTCGCGAGCTAGACTGTCGGCCCTTATGTAGACTTTCGTCCACATAAGTAAGTAAACTACATAATAAATAATGCAGTCAAATCAGGTAGTTCAGATAGTGAAACGTTTATACCTAGTATATGAAATTAATTTAATGAGCGCAGCAAACTATTGTTCAGTAACTGTAATCCATACGTAGAACGGCAAGGAGCTTTACAAAGTTTGGTACGTGGTGTCTCACAGGTGAAAGTACTTCTTTCTAAATTCGTAATTTCGGTAAACAAGAAGTTCATTTGCTTAGTGCTCAAAGAATACACTCGCGCTAGTCTATACCGGTGCAGATCCCTAAATTTTAATGTTGTATCCCTTTAAGAGTGCGACCTATAATCTCGAAATAAGCGAGGTTTTCAATTCCCCGCAGAGTTCTTTTTCCAGCTTCTATGAGCCTGATAGCATTTGTCGGAGTGGTCGTGCCCCGTACTAAATTATAATAATTTAAATAGCAAAGAAAAAGATATTTGTACGTTAATAATTTAACGGATTGTGAGGCTAGATAGCGATTTCTGTTCAATATGCCAGTAATGTGGCCTAATTTCTGTAATATGTAATTCACATAATCTTCCCACATTAACGCCCCAGAAAAGTAACGACCAAAAACCTTTACAGATTTAACAATTTCAATTTTCGAAGAACGAATAGTAATGTTATAGTCTGCAGGAATTCATTTGTTTTTAGCTGTGCAATGACTGCTTTGCTTTTATTTTTATTAATATGTATCTTGTTTATTTTCGTCCACAAGTCTAGTCCTTCCAAAACCTTACTTGCCTTTGGAAAAGCCTAATCTGGAGACGAAGAGGCTACAAGTTTGCTGGTCTAGTCAGCATATATCGCATATTTAAGAGAGGGAAAATGTCCATCTATAGTCATCATTTAAAACATGAAAAGTAAGGGACCAAGAACACTCCGTTGAGGAACCCCGGAAATTATTTTGATTTTAGCTGACATTATGGAAACTAATTGGAATCTATTTGATAGATAACGCCTTTTGACTCCTTTTGAAGTTCGAGAGGCAGACCACGTATACCGCAGTGACTTAATTTTGTGAAAAGAATACTGTGATTTAGTTAGTCCAACGCCAGAGTAAAATCAATAAAAACACCGACAACTACTTTTTTATTCTCAGGATTTTCGAGCAAGTATTTGTTTTGGTGAAGCAAAGCAAGCTCAGTGGAGTGGTGTTTCTGCAAGCCATATTAAACCTTCGTTACGATGTTGTTATGATCTTGTTATTGTTGCAGAAATTCGAGAGGCTGTGTAAAATTATTTGCTTCAGATCCTTCGGAAAGGCTGGAAGAATCAATACGGGCCTGTAATTTGCAACACTACTTTCGGTACCTTTTCTATGCAACGGAATCGCACCTGCTACCGGCATCTTAGACGGAAACACACCTGTTTACAGTCAAAGATTAAAGCTGTGTACTGACACCGGCACAATTATATGTCATTTATATACTTCACGGGCTTCGCATGTATACCGTCGGTGTCACAGCTCCGCGAATTCTTCAAACCCACTAATTGAGAACACACCTCTTAATTATTTATGGGCTCTAAAAACCCAACGTAGCAGCAGATGTATTTTGTGCTAAATTAGTGTCTTTGTATAGAAAATATGAATCTCAGGCATTTTACATGTCCGCACCAGTAAGAAAAACTCCATCATCTAGAATCTTGATGACTGGCGCGGTCCTTTCATGCCTTTTTAATGGATAATTTAGTTGATTCCAAGAAATTCCGGCCGTTCAGAGTAATTAGAAAATGATCCTAAGTAGTAACTGCCTTTGGCCTGCCGCAGTTCCTTGTTCATTGTGTGTCTAAATTTCTTAAATGCAGTAAAGACAGCCTCAACGCGCGTCCGAATAAATTTTTGAAACATTAGGGCTTTCTTTTTCATTTTTCTCGCTAGGTCGCGCGTAACCCGAGTCTTTAGGGAGCCATCACATTTCAGAAATTTTACCGACAAAATGTTCTTGTAAACAAAAAGAAATACTTCTGAAAGCACCTCATACTCTTTGTCAACATCAGTTTCATTCGTAATGCCATCCCAGAAAAGTTAGCTGACATCTGAACAAACGACTCTAAGTTTGCCTGCGTCCCCACTTGGTGATTAAACGCAGCACTGATGTCTGACAGAACAGATGAACGTCTTTCGATTGAACAACAAAGAACCATGTTGCCTTCTCGTTGCCTTAAGAGTCTTACTTTTTTTCTAACCAGGCATCTTTAGTATCATGCCTCGCAAACCGCAAAATAAGTCCCGTTACTTTCCTACCCTTGTAGCTGGCCTCTGAAGGGCCATGATGTCCGTTTGAACAAACTTCTGCACGCCGAGCTTTTGCGCCACATCATTAACTTTACTTATGCGATTCTACCCCTCCAAGTGGGCGACTCCATGAATCTCAATGTTTAAACGCCTACAGCGCCATTCCAAATCATCAAGGTCCAACTTAAACTGAGTTGTGTCAGCTGCAATTTTTTTTTTTTTCAATTTTGTCGTTCCGTTCTTTGATACCTTCTATATCTTTTCCATCTGCATTCAAACGATCTTAGATGCGACCAAACTGGTCCGACATCTCTTGAATTGGTTGCGCGACACCGTCCACTCTCTGATTTAGAGGGAGGAGAGCGGTCTGCTTGAGCTTTATTTCAGCAATGAAAACAAACATACCACCATCCGCTCTCTGTTACTGGCTTTAAAGATTGCCTTTCGCACCACCTGGACGACACGCCTGGCATTTCTACTTCAGTTTGTTTTGCGCTCTCTTATTAGCGAATGGTTTCTCGTTCAGCCTAGAGCAAGTAACACCATCAAAACTGAATTCACAAACAGTGCATACAACCGCATTTTCGTCATCGCGGATGACGGTACGGCAAACGTGGCAGCGGGTCGTGTTTTAAATCCGATCGAAACCGCTACACTTTCATGCGAAATGGCAGCAATGGCAAAAGAAAAAAAAGAGTATATATAGAGGGTGAGACCAACCTGCAATACAAGCGCAGTACTTTTTAGCTAGCATGTTGCTGCCTCCGCCACCGCTGTCAAAATGCGAAGCCAGAACACGCCGCTCAGTGCAGCGCTCGAACACGTACGTAAAACGAAAATAAATTATGGACTTTTCCCGTACAAAAAAATTATTGAGAAGGCATTAAAATATCGTTCATTAATGTTGAGTTTTTTGTTGCGGAATTACTGAGTTTGTTTGAGAATTGTTGGGTCGAGTGTTGAGGGCTCTTGAATATTGGCCACTGAAATTTAATTGAAACACCATTGGGTATCTCAATGTTGAATAATTGTTAAGTTACCATTGAAAGTCCATTGTGCTTAGACGACCCGTTGTGTTAGTTTTGTTGAATGGTTGTTGGGTTACCACTGATTCTGCGTTGAACGGACGTTGTGGTAGATCTGTCGACCTGTTGTTGAGTTATTATTGCCACAGCACTGAAAAGTACATTGTGGCCCAGTTGAGATGGCATTGAGATTTCAGAAGTCACCATTGAAATATGATTGACGTTTCGTTGGGCTAGTGGATTTTTATTCACATATTGAAATTGCTTTGCTGTTCACACTTGCATGCCCCGGTGCCTGCTCATAACTTTCCCAAGCGCAAATATAAAGCAAAGGAGAGACTGATCAATTTGAAGTACCTTTATTTACACTAAAGGTGCGTGCACATGAAACATTATTACAGTACATAAGGCACCACTCCGTCGAACCTCGAGACATAAGCTAGTATCTACAGCACTCTAGCAGTGTAATAATAATTATGGGTTTTTACGGGCCAAAACCACTTTCTGATTATGAGGCACGCCGTAGTGGAGGACTCCGGAAATTTTGACCACCTGGGGTTCTTTAACGTGCACCTAAATCTAAGTACACGGGTGTTTTCGCATTTCGCCCCCATCGAAATGCGGCCGCCGTGGCCGGGATTCGATCCCGTGACCTCGTGCTCAGCAGCCTTACACCATAGCCACTGAGCAACCATGGCGGGTCTCTAGCAGTGTAAATACATCTGAAAAAACCTATACCTATGAATTCAATCAAAACGATCATTGTGGTCTTCACTTTCGACTTAAGTTTGTGACTAGAAGGCAAAGCAACTCAAAAGGCAGGGCTTAAGCATACCCTTGTAACAACCAACTTTGAACACATGGACACTTGAAGCTGCTTGCGTGTGAATACACAAAACACATCTGAATATGTTACATTAAAATGTTTCGCACACTAACTCATCACAGGAAGAGCTACGGCTGACTGTGAGAAGGTAAAATACCTAACAGACTCGAAACAAATGACTTCAGGTAAATATATACAAGCTTTAGCACACGTCTTTCACCGCGATTAAAATTTAACGAACTACCAAAGTAGACTTGCCTGAGCTTTTTGTCTTCGAAATGTATATATTTTCATGTTGCCCAATTTATTTCTGAAATAACATCACTCAACTTAGCTATTAATTGACGAGACATCATTTAGAAAGTTGTATGGCATGGTGAACACCTGAATCATGTTCCTGACGAGCCAGGTTTGCTTTGTTCAGAAATAAACGTGTAAAACTTTTGTGTAATGAATGCAGCTTATCTCCCTGGCACAAGTCAAGAACAAAGAGTACACCATTTGATTATGTTAAATTGGGGTACAGAAGAGTTTGTTGGTGGAATTTCCTCAATTTAGTGAGCTCATTTTCTGTTCATTTTTCTGGACTTGCACAAAGCTTATTAGAGCACTTCATGGGGCCTTTTTCCCTATACCCAGCAACTAAGTGGTACCTCAGTCAATAAAGAGATAAGGCAAGGCTAATACCTTGAATGATAAGAGAAAAAATAATTATTTAGCACAGTAAATTGGTAGTAACACCATAGAATAAAGAACAACTTTAGAGAAGGGAAACTGTACCTTCCACAGTGGTTCGAAAATAAGAAGCGGCAGCGCATGGAACTTAGCGGGGGGCCCGACAGATGGCGATACTTAATCAGGAAGCGGAAATGTCTTTTTTTTTTACTATAATATTGAATATGGCCGCTTTATACCGGTGCCGTACGCTGGGTACGCGCCGTGCTCGCCTCGCTGGCTTTGCGGCATGCCTCAGCTGCCGCGTTTTAATGGCCAGGAGACTAAAGAGCCTCTACTGACGCCCATACAAACAAGCCACAAGTGAGTGAACAGGACGTGCGACTTTATTGGCAGAAGAAAAAGCAGTGCACCTTCTCATACAAGATCAGAAACAAAATTTGCATGTCGAGATGCGCTGAAACCATTAACGCGAGCTCGTAAACTGCTCACTTTCGTCGCCGCACATGGCGATCTGGTAACGAGCGACAATCAGTAGCGCAAGCAAATTGGGCAGTGCACCACCTGTTTTCATTAACAGTCGCCGTAACTTACATTGCGAAGCAATCGGGTGACGCAAGGCATCTGCTGCTGCAACCAACACAGCGACATGGACTAAACGGCATTTTAGCGTTCCCGCCTTTCCAACCTGCACGTTTCTTTTTGTTCTTTCGGGGGCCGCTAATGTGTAACTCATAGTTCGTGCCCCACATTCTCAATGTGGGCATCACCATTTTGCAGCCACTTTTGCAGGCCTTTCCACCTATGTGGCTATCAACTTTGGACCATGTAATAACGTGTGCTGTCTCCGCTCACGCCACATCACGGCCGATGAAGGCCCACAAGCATAATTTGCCGGCGGCTGCAGCAAGAAATGTCGAATGGGGAGAGCACCAATTACGGTGCACGTAAATTGGGAGTCTTTGTCGCTGTGTGGAGTGCTGGAGCAGATGGTTACCTCGGGAGGCTGTTGCCCATGCAGCTAACCAGGTCGCCACATCGAAGAAACATAGCACGGCGACCATTATCAAATTAGACTCTGCATTCAATCACCGCATAAGGTTCAGACAATACACTGTACATTGGCTAAGATCCATATGACAACAGTGGGCATTCACGCACTACAAATTGCATACAGCTTATTCAGCTATCCGACTTCAGGCACAGTGCTTGCCTACGTCGCACATGGTGGTCTACTAACGAGTGACAACCAGCAGCACAAGCAGATTGGTCAGTGCCCCACCTGTTTACAATGACAGTCACCGTAACTTGTACTGCGAATCAATCGGGTGACGCAGGCACCTGCTGCCATAGCCAACACAGCGACATGAACTACCCGGCATCCTAGTGTTACCTCCTTTCCTACATGCGCGTTTCTTTTTGTTCTTTCGGTGGCCACTAACGTGTTGCTCACACTTGGTGCCCCACCTGCTCTCAATATGGATGTGGTCTGTTTTGTGGGAATCGCCATTTCGCAGCCACTTTTACAGGCCTTTCCACCCATGTGGACATCAACTTCATACACTTCAAACCATGTAATCATGTATGATAGTCGCTGTTTACGCCAAATCATGGCCAAAGAAGGCCACAAGCACGCTTTACCCACGGCTGCAGCAGGAAAGGACAAACAGGGAGCGCCAATCACACTACATGTAAACAGGGAGTTTGTGTCACTGTGTGGACTGCAGGAGCAGGTGCTTTACCTCGAGAGGCCATTGGCCAATACAACTGAACAGGCTGCCACATCCCAGAAATGTAACACGGCAACCATGACCAAGTGGGACAACATTGAAACAAGATTATGCAATCAATCACTTCAGCATACTCTAACATAATGCTCAATCTATACATTGGCACTATGCATTGGCTACGATCTACATGACAACAGTGAGCATACACACACACGGGTTGCTTGCGGCACATTCAACCGTCCGACTATAGGCATAGTGCTTGCCTTCGTCGCACACTGCAGTCTGGTAACAAGCAACAACCAGCAGCGCAAGCAGATTGGACAGTGTGTCCCATTGCACCGACAGTTGGCGTTGAATATGAGCAGCTTGCATTGCGAAGCAATCGGGTGACGCCAGCATCTGCTACCACAGCCAACAGCAACATGGAGTGCCCGGCATTTTAGCGTTACCGCCTTTCCAACCTGCATGTTTCTTTTTGTTCTTTTGCATGCCACTAATGTGTAACTCACACTTGGTACCCCACATTCTCTATATATGGTCATGGTTGGTTTTGTGAACATCACTATTTTGCAGTCACTTTTGCAGGCCTTTCCACACATGTGGATATCAACTTCATACACTTAGAACCATGTAATTATGTATGAGAGTCTCCGTTGACGCCAAATCATGGCCGAGGAAGACCACAAGCAAAATTTGCACACGGCAGCAGCAGGAAAGGACGGAACGGGGAGCACCAACCACGGTGTGCGTGTAAATTCGCAGTCTATGCCACTGTGCGGACTGTAGGAGCAGGTGCTTGCCTCGAGAGACTGTTTCCCAATGCAACTGACCAGGCTCCCACATATGAGAAACGTAAAACGGTGACAAGTACCAAGTCGGACAGCGCCGAAACCAGATTCTGCAATCAACCACTTCAATGTAGCTTGCACAAAAACACAGGCTGTCGAGCAAGAATAGCAATCCTGAATGAGACTAGGAATTCAATATGGGAATGAGAAAGCTTGCATTCAAGAAAGAAGCCACTCTACCTTGCAAGCATTGAAAGCCAAAAACATTAACAAAAGTTAAATGCTACATAGCACACAGTGTAAAGGTTAATGCAAGACACACGCCAATGCTGCATCAGCTATTTCAGGAGAGGAATTGCACATGGCAACATACACTAGAAAGAACTGCTACACATATGTTATTCTACTAGACAGTGACTGGCATTAAGTATGAGCAAAGAATCGGTTGACCTTTATTGTTTGTATGAGGAATAGGAATGATCTCTAACAAAAGTGTGGAATGAAAAAGCTTGCATTCATTGAAACAAAATTATACTTGGCAAGAACTGGCAAGGCCAGGAAGCTCACTAAGGAAGGGCAAGCTGACAGAACACTCTTAGCCAGCGTCATCTGTGCTTGTTCAGAGGTTGCAGGTACATCTGAAGACAAATAATTTTTGTTGTTGAGGTACCTGGATGACTCGGCCAATATCCGTGCTGGTGGAATGATGGCGTAGGCTCTTTTCACTCTTGAAACAGTCGTCCGTAGACTTGATATCTCATCCAAATAATTCTGGAATGGCTTCTTTGTTTGTGGTCTTGCGAATTCAGCTCCAGCCCCTTCCTGTTGGTGTAGATGGGGGCTCCCATGATGACCAAGATGTACTTGGCACAGACTCTGTTGGGGCAGAACAATGGCACATGAGATACAACAGAGATTATCCAAACTCATGTAGTGTTTTCTTTTATGTTTGAACTAATTATGCTGAACTGTAAACATGAACAAATGTTCATATCATCTGCTACAAACAACTGACATGTATCTCAAGACTAGCAAGCCAATACAGCATATATCAAGCATATTTATTTCTGAAACAGGTGTTGTTTACCTTGTAGTAGCAGCCAAAGTCCACACAATGACCTTGTTGTAGCAGGCAGCAGCTTCTGTTTAGTGCATGGAGTGTGTTGCTTTATACTGGTGCCATCCTCATTACTGCATGTCTGGAACAGAAATTTTGACTGCATCAGAAATTGAATAAGCACAATATTGCAATATAAAATGCGTAAAGGTGCGACATATACATTGCAATGGTTTGTGACTACAGAACACATGCAAATGTACTGTTTGTTGTAGGGTGCTTAAGCAGCATGGTAAATAAATATGGTTACTCTCCGTAAAATTGATGTCTGCGTAACTACAATGCATGTCAACAGCTTAAGTATTATTAATATCGCAAATAAGTACATTTGTGCGCTCGTTTATACACTAGAAGAGATCACACTGCTGATTTCACAAGCAAATAGATGAAAGACATGAAGCTATTAGAAATGATGCATTCTTTTTGTGCATGAACGTGATGCACCGCTTCACTACTGCAAAAGGTAAGCCAAACTGAACAGCAAGAACATTTGGAACCAACAGGTACGAAATATGGGTGAATTATCATGTGTGCAACTGTTTAATACATTAAATTCAGTACTTTAGCTTCAGTTTATCAAAAGGTTATTCGGTTCTGTGAACGAAAGATGTTGCCGGCGGACTCGAAAAAGAAAATATATTGATAAGGCAACTCAGTCACTTATGGCTACGGCTACAACGAGATGAAAAATGTGACGCGCGTTCCGATATCGTTTCTCTTTCGTGAATGTGTGTATAATGATGGCCTCGCAACTGAAAGTTTATTTCAGAAACAGCAACGGAGGGTCCTGACTGCCCTTATGTAATGCAGCATCTAGTTCGTTAAGTTAACGAGACGAATAAATTACATAGCGATTGAAGCAGTGATGTTAAACGACTCACCGGTATTGCTGTCCCCAGTTGCAGCAGGACCCGGCTCCCATTTCGATGCAGACGTGTTCCACATGGCTCACGACTGAAACCTAGCTTTCAGGCTTACACCCCAAATTAAATAACGCGAGACATCGAAGCGCAGTAAACTGGTGTTAGCACGAAATAACCAACCAATGTACGAACCAAGGAATCCGTACCTGCCGCGCACGCGAACATACCGGTAAAAATTTTAAATCCAGGCCAGAGGTCACGTGGGAGGTCGATGATGCTGAACGCTATTTTGCGTTGAAAATGACAAAAAACAACAAAGTTGGTAATGAAAAGTACAATGTAAAATTAGGAATTATAATTTTGTAGTCTTTATCATGCAATAACAACGCTTCGTTTACTGTTGAAGAAAGTTTGTAGGTTAAAATTGCGCTTACTACGGCGCCTCTAGCGGGAGATAATGTGCTCAACGGGGAACCTTTTTAATTGGTGTACTATGCCTGTTTCTTTAGCAGCGCCGCGCGGTCGATTTCTTCGCCCTCTGTGGCCATTTGTTGAACTTGAGAGTGTGCGGGCCCTGGTAACACGGCTAACACAATTCCTAACAGCCAAATAAATGGTCACCTGCACTTGCAGTATCAAGTACCCCAGAAATAGTCATAAAGGATGAGAAAAGGTTCCAATGACTGGACAGCTAGATTGGTGAGACAGTGAAAAACGCAAATAAATACGTATACGAAACACCAATGACCTCAATTGCGCAGGTAAAATGTTATTAAAATGCTACCAGAATTTTATTGCATAAAATACATAAAAGTTGCATAAGAATTGGTACAAAGCAGTAACAAAGACGGAGGGAGTAAGCAACCGTGTTGAAAAAAAATTACAAGTGATATACATGCATATTTAAGCTCACGGCATCTTTTTTCCAATATATACAAAAGGAATACATGCACTTACCGCATAAAAAAGGTTCCTGCACCTGGAGAATGCAGCATAGTACAAAGCAGCCTCATGATAACAGAAAAGTAGAGCTTAGTATGTTCAAAAACTACGAATGCTTGCATACCTACAAACAGGCATGTGACATGCCATGCCTTGAATGGATGAAATTCATAAATCTTACACAAAAAGGAAGTTACCATCACTCTTATTGGCTTCCTCAGGGGACTCCTTGAAGTTGAACTAGAAAAATGTACATCAGTGTTAAAAACAAAGAGAAGGTAAGAACCTATAGCGTTCTTCCTGAAGTAAACAGCGCAAATAACTTCATGTATCAATTCTATGGACACTTCGCCAATTCGGTGTACATTTATATTTGACAACCACCCAAGCAGAAACGAGAAGGATGAATTAAGGTAGGAACACACATGAACGCTGACTCAACTAGAAATTTATTCGTGAAGACAAAGATTTTAAACAGACTGGCCAACTTCACAAAGAAAAAGCCATGGATGCGCAGCAGGAACAGCCCGGCACAACAAAAAAGGACCGAAAGACGTCCTGTAGAATAAAAATGTGCGTCAAAAACTAACAAAAACATGAAAACTGAAAGGTTTGTCCTGGAAGCGATATTAACGAGAAGTACTGCAGCAACTCTTTCCCACTAAGGGTCACAGAAATTTTGCTTATGAATTTTTCTTCGTGATCAATAAATAACGCTTCCATATGTCCTCTTGTGTTCTGGTCTTTGTGATGAAACAATCGTTCTTTCTGCTCTATACCGCAACACCAGAGGAGTTCCAGAAGCACTATTTATTGATCACAAACGAAACAAATGCATAACCAAGTTATCTGTTGCCCTTAGTGGGAAAAAGTTGCAGTTCTCAAAAGAGTATTTCTCGTTGGGTAGTATCACTTATCGGACAAATCTCTCGCTTTTTCGAAAGATTTGTCCGACAGTTCTCGTTTTTCACGCAAGTTTACTCTACATGACATGGCTTTTTCATACTTCTTTCTTGTCGCACGTGGATGTTTCTGCCACGCATGCACGGCTTTTTACCGTTGTCAAGTTGACCAGTGTCTTTAATACCTCTATCATCCAAAGTAAACATTTAGTTGAGCTTGCGCTCGTGTGTGCTCCTACCTATTTTGTCGTCCGTCGTCCGGCTCTGTTCGTGCTGCTGTTTACAGTACGCACGTATCACTTGGTTAGGGTGGTAAACATTCTCACGAACAAAAGTAAATGCCTCCCCTCAAAAGGTAGCCTATCCTTTACTATTAAACGATAGAGAAAATCGAAAGTAAGCCTGCACAGCGTCCATGCGGCAGCTAGTACACCACAGAGCAGCACAAAAAATAGTTGAAAATCCCACTTGATGGAGAGTGGCAACAGATGCGAGCTTGCTAGTGAATCAGCCACATATCAACAGGTGTCTCTTGCACGACGCCAAGGTGCTTTTGACGTAGAACACTTTAGCACCTGGAAATTTGCTGCATGCGTAACGTGTGAGAATGGAATGCGGACAGAAAATGAGATTACGCGGATTAAGAAACTGCCACACACTGCACACAACTACGCACGAAACAGAAGTACACACTATACTGGCACGTAAAAATTTGCGACTCTTTACGAGTGCCGTCGAGAAAAGGAAGAAATGGGTTGCTACGGTAAATGTTAAGTAAAACACGCACAGCGATGTTTCACAGCGGGGAAAAATATTCCCGGCTCTCTCGCAGAACCAAAGACCACGCGACAGTGCATAGCCGATACCAAGCAGATATCGAATCTTTGGGTAGAAGTCCAGCAGAAGGAATTACCTAAAGATATGCCGAGAGCGATGCGAGCGTGAGCGTACCTGTACGAGTGAGAACATGTACCGCTTCTTTGAAGCTAGCCGCTCCGGCATGGCTCCGGCGTGGCTCCGATCATCCCACGCGATTTGTGTGCAGAACGTCGCGTACACACCCTTGCGCGTTTTGTGCGGTAGCGTCTGCTGTTAAGAACGGCCAGCTGCAGTGCAAGTTTGCCACCCATTTGCGACTATGGAAGCAACATCTCGGGAGCATCACCGCCAACCTCTAGCCTCATCGCCGTTGTGACGGAATGAGTTCGGCGGGCCAACTATTGTTCCCAAACTCCCCAACGCGGACCTGATCTGCTACGGGTGCGCGAGTTGCCGCAGGAACGCCGTTTGGCGCTGCTCCCCATGCACCGACCAAGACGCAAGACAACGCGCTACCCGGAACGGCTCCGAGTTCTACGGGGCCCTTCTGACGTCGGTTCCGGACCTTCGCACGTGTGTGCATTTGTGTGTGTAGACCGTCCTGCGGGGAGGCGGCTAGTTTGCGATGACGAAACGAACGTTCGCATCACCTTGTATCAGGAGAGGACCGAGTGTTTAAAAACCGCTGTTGTGCGGCTGCTCAGTACATTCTCTCTCAAGCAGTCTTGTTAGACTGATGTACTTTCTGAAACAGTCATGTTAGACTGATATAAATACTGTAAATAAACCCATATTCCTCGTTCTCGATGAGAAGCAGTCCTTCCCTTCATCAACGTCCTCAGCGTGGATAAGTTGGACGTCGGCATGGGCCAGCTACCTTCTAATTCATGCCCGACTACAACCTTGACAACGGATCACGAGCGATGGGATTGAGCCCCCCATCCTGACACTGCGCAGCCCTTACAAAAATTTTTATAGAAAGTCCATAGACTGTCTATAGACATTTGTCTATGGAGTCTATAGACTGTCTATAGACATTTCTTTAGACTAGTCTATAGACAGTCTATGGACTTATGGCCATACACTTTTTATAGACTAGTCTATAAAAAGTCTGAGTCTATAGACAGTCTATACACTGTCTATAGACAGTCTATGGACTTATGGCCATACACTTTTTATAGACTAGTCTATAAAAAGTCTGAGTCTATAGACAGTCTATACACTGTCTATAGACAGTCTATAGACTTATAGCCATACTTTTTATAGACTAGTCTATAAAAAGTCTGAGTCTATAGATTGTCTATAGACTGTCTATAGACTTATGGCCATACACTTCTTATAGACTAGTCTATAAGAAGTCTGAGTCTATAGACTGTCTATAGACGGTCTATAGACTTATGGCCATACACTTTTTGTAGACTAGTCTATAAAAAGTCTGAGTCTATAGACTGCCTATAGACCGCTTATAGACTTATGGCCATACACTTTTTATAGAATAGTCTATAAAAAGTCTGAGTCTATAGACTGTCTATACACTACATATAGACAGTCTAAAGACTTATGGCCATACTTTTTACAGACTAGTCTATAAAAAGTCTGAGTCTATAGACTGTCTATACACTACATATAGACAGTCTATAGTCTGATGGCCATACTTTTTACAGACTAGTCTATAAAAAGTCTGAGTCTTTAGACTATCTATAGACTTATGGCCATACACATTTTATAGACTAGTCTATAAGAAGTCTGAGCCTATAGACTGTCAATAGACTTATGGCCATACACTTTTTATGGACTAGTCTATAAAAAGTCTGAGTCTATAGAGTGCCTATGGATTAATTAAAATTCATGTTTGTAGACAGTTGTCTGCAGAATGTCGATGGACAAGTGTATAGGCTTACAGTTCTACTTTTGTAAACTGAAGTCTATAGAATGTCTATAGATGTCATTTGTCTGTATACATTTTATACACTTCAGTCTACAAAAGTAGAACTATATATACACTTCTACTTTTGCAGACTGAAGTCTATGGAATGTCTATAGACAAATGTATATAGATAGTCTATAGACATTCTATAGACTTCAGTCTACAAAAACAGAACTTTATAATCCGATACACTTTCTTCTATGACATTCTGCAGACATTTGTCAACAAACATGCATTTTCATTAATCTACAGACACTCTATAGACACAGACATTTTATAGACAAGTCTACAAAGAGTGTATAAGGCCATAACTCCATAGCGGCTACCTACTAGTTTTTTTTTTTACAAGTTAGTTTACATTTTTCTTTACATGCGGTAGCAAAACGTTTTAAATGTATTTATGCATGTGCACCTGTTCCTTTTCATCTGCACTTATGCATTACCGTTAGCAGATTAATAATGCTCCTGAACCAGCTGTACTTTCATATATGTTGCATAAACAGAAAGAATTTATATAGTGTTGAATCATGCAGTGCAAAAAAAATAAAACAAATGCACCGGCAATGCATTAACCGTTTTTATTGCTCGATATAATATATGAATTCCTTAAATTCATGTCTTATGCTAATTATGGAAACAGATTACATATTTACACTACTCCTTGGCAAGCATGGTCGCCAGGCTGGCCTTGACCTTTGTGTCATTAGTCCCAAAGGTGCTGCAGGTGTATGCTGCAAATAAGTAGATGCAGCAATATGAGGCAAAAATAACAAGTGTGTATTCTTTGTATGTTCATTAAGCAGCTTAATATATTTGCTCAAACCATCTAAGTCAATACTTAATGCGGTTTAACTATGACTAAGGGCTGCTTGTCAATACAAATCAGTACCTTTATACAATGTTTTATTGCATGGTATGGTGAACAATTAAACAGTCACAACTGCTGCTCGTGCCAGCAACAGTATGTTCCCTTTTATGACAAGTTCATATATGATGCATTAATGTACTTATCCCAAATGGTCTCTATATTTATTGCTGAAACGTTACCCAGTTGTGCTGTCTGTACAATTTTTTGGCTGGTAGTTAAGTATGCCCGTGCAGAGGGATATTTTCAGAAGACGTGACTGGAATATTCACAGTATCATGCCTAAGATTGTAATTTATTTTGCTTAATACACATTTAAATGTCTTTCTCATACTTTTAAATGAATGGTCATTGGCCATAACTTCAACAGAAGGCAGATGGGTTGATTGTATTGATATGGTCACTTAATTTCTTACAGGTAATGAGGCCTCTTGGGCATGCTAACAGGTTTCCAAGTTAGGTATACCACATGAGCACCCGAAATACCACACGAGCACTTTGTGTCATGGCACGACAGATATGCACCTCCTAGGAAACAGAACTGATAAGATAGTTCGAATGAATTCTATCACAGTAAATTATTTAAGGTGCTTTGAAAGATGAAATTTTTTTCTAGGCTATCGAGGTTCAGGACGTTAACGCAAAAAAAACATATTGAGTAAGAAATGCCTTGTCAGTATGCTTGACTTTCTTTTTTTTTTCAATAAATAGGACCAATTTCCCTCAATTTTTATGAAGTGAAAGGTTTTAAAAATATATTTAACACAGAGATTCTCTGGTAACGTTGTATGACATATGACAAGACAGCATACCTATGTGGCCATTTTAAGATTTCCCGATCTTTTTCCAAGCCTTCCCTGGCTGTTTTCATGAAAATTTTCTGGCAATCTATGACGCCTGCAGCTTAAGTGCAATAAAAAAAATATTGTGGTTTAATGCTTGCCAAGTACTGCCAGTCCATAATATTTAGATAAAACGAATAACACGTCGGTCACTTGATATGTAGTATTAGATGCAACTGACTTGAATCCCTTGTTTAATAAAGCTGACAAGGGCTTCGGCAAGTTCCTAATTGATGGCCACACGAGTACAGCACGGAAGACACAGAGACACACGTAAAACAAATGCAACAATGTGAGCGAAAACTATACAATGAGATATTTTTACGGTTCAATAGTAGTTTTTTATATAATTTGCTCTCATCACTTATGCCTCTAGTTTAACTTTGTTTCTCTGACTAAAGACTACATGGCAATATTAATCAGTACCATTATGATGTTTCGTTATATTACAGTGTGATAAGCAGTTAGACAACCGTAATGGTCGCCGGTGCCAGCAACGGTACGTTTCGTTTCAAGACAGGTTCATGTGACACACAGTGTACTTATAAAAATAAAATAAATGCGAGAATCCCAAACGATTCCTATAATAATAATTGTTGAAACAAAGATACCCGGCTGGACTGTGCACATTTTTCAGGTGTTAATGCAATATGCCCGTGCCGAACGAACATGCTCAGCATACTGACTGCACTTTTGAACAATCACGTTAACATTTGCAATTTATTTCCGTTTAGAACAGTCTGCAATGTCTCTTTTCTCATACTTCGAGATGAATACATTTGCCACACTTTCAGTAGAATGCACATGAATGGGGGCGTACTGATCAGGTTACTTAGCAACTAAAACATGTTACAATCTCTTAGGCGTGGTGATAAGGGTAGAACAAATGCAATGTCCACTGAATTATTTGAATAATCTGTGCGTTATCTACTAAGAAAAGACCACCAAATTGATAATCTGGCTCTTTTTTCTTTTGTACAGCGCATATAGTATGCAGTCTGTCCAAGACGACGGCACTACATGCAACAGTAATGAAAACCGGAACACTTATTACACACGACAAGGGCTTCATACCATGCACGACTGGCACAATGCGAATCTGCGCCAGCAGCTGCCTAGTGATTAAGAGCACGTAAACTGCATAACGCCGAAGCATATAGCTCGAAAGATAACTTCTGCTGCTAAACTGTTTAAAAAAAGAGACAAAAAAAAATCTTCCAACTACCGTCAAACGCAATGCCTTCAGTTTGAAACGTGTAAAGGTGCTTCCCGGAACGACTAATTTAGTGTTCTCCAATTTTTTCGGCTAAGTTGCGAAGCTGCAAGTGACTGAGCTTATCGCAGGTTTGATGCTCCAAAGCGTTTGTGGTTGCATATAAATAGATTGGGTGAATTAGAGATTTTTGCTTGATATTTCTTCAAGTCTCGTGTTTTGCTTGCGGTAACTTCCCAAAATTAACTTGCGGTAAGTTCCCAAACGATGCGAAAACGGCAGCGCACACACTGCTGATGCATGCCCCGCAAACACGGCCTTTCATTCGAGTACGTTAGCAGTTATTCAACTATACGTGTCTGTCTGAACATTCTTGATGCTAACACAATTTCGAGATATATACGTAAAGCGTGTCACGAGAATTTCACTAGACATGCGGCGCAGCATTCATCGCGGCCGGATCAAGCGCCACGAAATTAGATCTACCGCACTGGCTGCCCAACATACACAATGCACAACATACACAACATACACAACATACAGTATCAAGTTAAAACATGGTGTACGTCCTTCTTTACGCACGTAAACTATAATGCTAAAATCAACAAGCCCGAGCGATCGCTCGCCGTAAAACATTCCGTATAGTAGAAGCGAGAACAAGAGCGCGTTATCAAACCATGTCAACGACAAACAGACACTATACCCGAGTCGCCTGCGCTACATGCAGCCGCTTCGCGCTAAGAGATGCGCTCACATAATCATGAGCTATTGACGCAAAACGTCTTTGCTAAAGCTTACCGTTCAGTGTAGTTGACGTGTGATGCCACAAAGATGACACGCATACACAGACACCGACGTTCAGGCATACACCGCACACCGGTACAACCGTTTACGTGCCTGGCGCACTCGTTGAGACGGCGCACCGCCGCGCATGCGCAAGAGCTCCGAGCATGCGCAGGAGCTCCGCGCGCGAGGGCGTGCGCGCTCGGAGGAGTGTGAGCGCCTTTTCCTCCTTCATTTTTTTTTTGTCTCTTTCTCTCTCTCTCTCTCTCTCTCTGCGCGCCATGCGCGCCGGAACGGGTGGCTTATTCATCTTTAACACCACTATTCATCTTTTTTCATGGACGAAGGAAATGCGCTGGTAGGTTGTATGACAAACGCTGTGGGCTATCGTATGAGACTGGAACGCTAACATGAATGCGCTGTTTGTAAAAGCCGTTACAGGGCCCTTCAGACGTTTCAGACGCATTATTGCCAGCGTCGATTAGTAATACAGCGTACTTGTAGCATATCTTCCAGCGTACCGCCAAATGTGATGCCCGCACGTATGTTAGTGCTAATTTTCTGTTCCGATGATAGGTCAAAGCAATCAGTACAGCATTAAGGTACTCATATGCGTGGCTGCGCAGGCATACCGCCGGCGAAATACTGGGTGGGCTCAGAGAATTTGGCACCTATTTTAAGTGAATGAGAAACTTTGATAGGTTTATAGCGCAGGATATCAGTCAACAAAAAACCGCCCTATGTTAGTGACGCAGCCGAGATATGAAGACAATGTGAAATGTATCCGAGAATCGGACGACACACAACGCGAAGACCACATGCGCGACATCGGTTCATCGCACATTCACAAAGTCCGCGTTGTCAGCTACAAACATTACGAGTGTATTTGCTG
Source organism: Dermacentor andersoni (assembly GCF_023375885.2). NCBI lineage: Eukaryota > Metazoa > Arthropoda > Arachnida > Ixodida > Ixodidae > Dermacentor > Dermacentor andersoni. The sequence goes on from NC_092816.1 coordinate 17,884,026, forward strand.
TTAGCTTGATGCCTGTTTGGAATCCACTTGTAGCTGAAGCTGGCGTTCATAACATCTATTATAACAATTGGATCGGCGTTTTGCTTACTTTATTCTACTGCCGCAAAAGTGATGCGACAACTGTGAAGACTGTCTTGGGATTGCCGAGAGCGGCTACGTAGATGATATCATGTGGTCAACAAATGCGGAGGTATACACTATGTGTATACTAATGTCTACAAATAGGCTCTACAGCAATCTCAGCAGTATACAACTTCAGTGGCTTATATCAAACGCAGCTACGTATTATCCACCGGTACCTGCGCTTGGTTACAGCGTACACGGGTTGGGCCCAGATTAACGATGTTTGTCTATTGTTAATCTATAGACATGCAAGACCACGACAACTCAGAGGAAGACCAGGTGGTGAATTCACCACCTGGTCTGCCGGCTTTCGCCACTTATTCACCACCTTTGCCACATCATCACCATCTGACCTTCACCACCTGGTCTTCGCGAAGTGTACGTCCGGGAAGCAGCCAGGTTTAGGGCCTTCGGGTGCCTGGAAGACCTTGGTGACTCGGACGGTGCCTGCTCCGCCGCGATCCTCGTTCGGGGCAGCTGCACCGAACGCAGACTAGCAGTCTGCACGGTTTGCCCGCCGCGCCGGAGTTGCGGTGCCGTCGTGCATGAACCAGTGCCATATCATCGCGTTCGCAGAGGGCGGGGGGTATGGGAACTCGGAATTACAAATTATCGACTTTCTTCTATACATATTCAATACACCGGGAGTAGAGAAAAAGAAATAGAAACCTTGTCGACTATATTGTCCATAATATAGAGAGTCTATAGACAAAGTATGGACAAAAATAAATAGAAACTGTATCGGCTTTCGTCTACAGGTAGTCCATATAGAGGGGAAATAGACAAAGAAGAAACAAACACCTTATCGAATTTTTTCTATAGACTGCAAGTAGATAAAAAGAAATTGAAATCTTATCGACTTTCGTCTATAGAAAGTCTATATACAAATATATGGACAAAAATAGATAGACACTGTATCGACTTTGGTCTAAAAGTAGCCCATAGAGGGGAAATAGACAAAAAGAAACAAACACCTTATCGATTTTTTCTATAGACCGTCTATAGACAGCGAGTAGACAAAAAGAAATCGAAACCTTATCGACTTTCGTCTATAGAAAGTCTATAAACAAAGTATGGACAAAAATAGATAGAGACTGTATCCACTTTCGTCTATAGGTAGTCCATAGAGGGGAAGTAGGCAAAAAAGAAACAAACACGTTATCGACTTTTTCCTATAGACCGTCTATAGACTGCGAGTAGACAAAAACAAATAGAAACCTTATCGACTTTCGTCTATAGAAAGTCTATAGACAAAGTATGGACAAAATGGATAGAAACTATCGACTTTCGCCTATAGGTAGTCCATAGAGGGGAAGTAGGCAAAAGAAACAAACACCTTATCGACTTTTTTCTATAGACCGTCTATAGACTGTGAGTAGACAAAAAGAAATAGAAACCTTATCGACTTTCGTCTATAGAAAGTCTATAGACAAAGTATGGACAAAATGGATAGAAACAGTATCGACTTTCGTCTATAGGTAGTCCATAGAGGGGAAGTAGACAGAAAGGAAACAAACACCTTAGCGACTTTTTTCTATAGACAGTCTGTAGACTACGAGTAGACACAAAGAAATAGAAAGCCTATCGACTTTCGTCTATAGAAAGTCTATAGACAAAGTATGGAAAATATAGATAGAGACTGTGTCGACTTTCGTCTGTAGGTATTCTATAGAGGGGAAGTAGACAAAAAGGAAACAAACACCTTATCAACTTTTTTCTATAGACCGTCTATAGACTGCGAGTAGACAAAAAGAAATAGAAACCCTATCGACTTTCGTCTATAGAAAGTCTATAGACAAAGTATGGAAAAAAATAGATAGAGACTGTGTCGACTTTCGTCTGTAGGTATTCTATAGAGGGGAAGTAGACAAAAAGGAAACAAACACCTTATCAACTTTTTTCTATAGACCGTCTATAGACTGCGAATAGACAAAAAGAAATAGAAACTTTATCGACTTTCGTCTACAGACAGTCTATAGACTTTGTATCAACAAAAGTCCAAATCTATAGAAAGGAAAGGTCGTCTATGAAAAGTCTATAGACTTTCTATAGACAGTCTAAAGTCATTTTTGTAAGGGAGTGAGCTAGCTTCAAGCACGCGTCATTCTTCGCCGCGCAAACGGTGCTCGAGTGCGACGCTTAGCTCGAGGCGACAACGCGCCGATTGGCGCTCCTTTCGCTTCTGCAAGCAACGCACATTCGGATCGGTCCAACTCAAAGAGGCAGCAGAGAACGGTGGCATGTTTCGGTTATCGCCTATTAAAATTGTACAGTACGCCTTGAACGGCAACCCGCCGCGCTAGATAAAGATGCTTACTGCGGTAGTTTTGGCGCTGATAGGCGATAAGGCGAGCCCGTCGGCGGCTGGGTTCTTTGCCGACGTTGTCACCACACTTCGGTTCATTTGCGCTGTGTATCCGTGTACAGTCACCGCGCGGAAGCTGTGACTAATCGGTTGGCCGTTCTCCGCAAATCCCAAAGAGGCGAAATATATATTGCGGTGCGCTGCATGATTAGCCGCAACCTAAATCGAGGGCGCTTAACCGCTACGGCACAAAAGGTGATCACACTAACCGTATGGTATACGATGAGCCACTACGGATTAAAAACAAATAATTCTGATGTCCTACGTGCCAAACTATCGATCTGATTATGAGGCAGGTCGTAGTTGGGTAATCCGTATTAATTTTGATTTCCTGGAAATTTTTACGTGCATACAATGCACAATGCACGAGTGTTTTTGCATTCCGCTCCTTTGGAATGCGGCCGCTGCAGGGATCGTATCCACGACCTCGAGCCCCAAATTGCCACGGCGGCCGCCATGGTTACGAAATGCGTAAGCGTGAAGTGCAACACTGCCTTCCGGTAAGAGTGTGGTACAAGCGTAGCACAGCTGCACACCTGCTGCACAATTATTTGTCGCGGTTCTCCTAACTTCGTAGTGCCTGCATAAATACCTTGAAAGGCAGCGCGCCTCTCACGTATCGGAACGCGATAACAAGCGCTTAGACGGCCCACGTGAGCCCCTATGAAAGATGACGTGGCCACTGTAAAAAATTATCACTGCGCAAAGAAGCCGATCCTTATGTTCCAATTGTGTTCTCTCATACAAATTAAGGAAACGTTATTAGGCAGGAACAAATGAAGCAATGCAATTTTACGCACGTGGGACACCGCTGCCTCTTCGCCTGCCATTGTTTCAAACGAAGTGACGGCGGCAGCGAGAGTTAGTATCGCGCGCTTTTGCTCCGGGGCATGCGGGTTGCTTAATGAAAGTGGACAGTGTACTTATCTCACGCTTGTCAATGTCAAAATAGAAAAAGGCTACGTGCTCAAGAAAACGAGATTACTTACCTATCTGCAGAAGTTCGGCTGCGACTGTTTCGGGGTGCCTTCTCTCCAACAGGCATCATGACCTCTGCCGCGCAACTCATCAAAACAATCAGGCTCGCACATCAGTCGAAGACTTGTAGCTGGGTGAGCCAACGACTTCAACGGATAAACGTCCCACTTATCGTCCTTAAAGCATTTCACTAAAATGTGCGTCATGATGTCCGAAAAGAAAAAATACTTTCATCAAAAAGCACGAGGCGTGAACCACCGCACAACTGCAACCAAGTAACTGAGTCCGAAAGCCGTTCACAGCTTCACTATTGTATTAAGTTATAAAAGCTGTTCAAACACAAGATAACGGCATTGAAAAACCGCTAATTAATTAGCAATAATTTTTCATCCACTAGCCTTCATAAATTATTAAGAACAACCTAATTTGTAGCGTAAACAATAATTACTACGACCAAAAAATGCGACTACGAGACTAGCGGTAACCATGTGTACTGTTGCAAAAGTGTGCGCAATACGAAGCTACAACGGTTGCAGTCGCGTGCGCGCACACACACACACATACCTGAACCTACCTTGACGTTTGTAGCACCACCTAGAAATAAAAATTACTACTAACTTTTCTACTTGTACAAAAGTAACGCTTCTAAAATAGTTTGTAGCGCCTTTGCAGATGACGAGGTGACAAGTATACTTGTCACCTCGTCATCTGCAAAGGCACTACAAACTATTTATAAGGTATGATAAGAGTCCGTTACCTGTATTTCTTTCGTTTCCTGTTGGTGTTCTTCTATTTAACTGAACATACGAGACCTGCAGGCTTTGGAGATGAGAGGACGACAGTTCGGCGAGGCTCAAATAAATCGCGGCGCTTCTTGCAAGGCGAGAGTCGGGAGCAGCTGCAGATACAGCGATTGGCTGTGATACTGTTGCGGCTGTTTCTGAATCCGAAGCTCTTTGAAGTCGATGGTTATAGCGACTGCGCGCTGCGATCTCAAAGCGCGTTCGTTCTTTGATCTCTAGTACCACGCACATTGGATAAAAAACTATATTTGCTTTTTGGCCTATTGGTTAGAGTACCGGGCTCGACGGCTGATGTTCGATTCCACCCCATCGGTCACACATTATTTTCTTTTAATGAAAGCGAGGCGAAAGAAGAACCTACCTGCGCGAAGTGACAGGAATGAGGTTGGAACGCTTCACAATAAATTTTTGGAATGTCTTCATATGTCTTCACGCGAGTCCTAATTATTGTGTACTGGACTCAACTGCTACACAACAAAAAAAAACTAGAAAAATCAACACAAATTACCCAATAAATTGTTTATTGCGAACACTCAACGGTAATGTTGTTGTGCAAGGGTTGAGCGAACTCAATTGCTCTTGAAAATTTGTTGACGTCCGTTGTTTCAACAATTGCCCAACAATATATCAATGGTTAATCAACAGTCATTTTCGTACGTGTTACGTGCCAAAACCACGATTTTATTATGAGGTCTGATAACAATAAATTCTGAAGCACACCGTAGTGGGGAACTCCGAACCACCTGGGGTTCTTTAACGTGCATCTAAACTTAAGTACATGGGTGTTTGTTCATTTCGCCCCGTCGAAATGCGGCCGCCGTGGCCGGGATTCGATCCCGCGGCCTCGCGCTTAGCAACCCAACACCATAGCCAACAAGCAACCACGGCGGGTGACACGTACGTAGATTTTGCCAGTTGCAGTTTCCCGGCGTCCGTACAAAACAATTTTTCCCCCTCTTGCTTGCCATGCACAGCGATGAGCAAGGCGTGCGGATCCGCTTGAACCACTGGCGTCGATATCAGCTGAGTGAAGCATAGCGCGGTAGTTAACATTTCTGTCACGGCGTCAGCATCCGTAGCACATCAGAAGAACGGTTTAACAAGCGCGCTGCTGCCGCTGCAAAGTTATTTATGAGCTACTCGTAAACGATGTGTCATTGTGTTTCTTGCAATACCACAGGTTTTCCATGCCAATGTGCCAAATTCCCTGTTTATTTCCAGGATGGTGGGCCTCAGTCAGGCAGTGAGCATTACGCCTCTTTGCTGAAGTGGCGATGTATGCAGTACAGTGTTGCATATAAAGGTGGAACTCAATAAAAGACATAAAAACTGCGGTTTGTGTGTGGTTCTCTGCGGAATACGGTGTGCAATTACGGTACGTAAGCCCGCATTGTAAATCGTCAAATATTCCCTAATGAATACTTATGTTCGCATTTGCTAGAAATAGCGCTGATGTATTCGTGAAGGCTTAGTTACACGTGACCATTTACGAGCCTATAGAAACGTCTTCAATCTGTTTATCTTTCTTAGTGGTTAAGGTTGGCAAACTCGTTAAGCAATATAGCTATGTTATGGCTGAGCGACGGTCATACAGGGGTTGAAGACGAAACGCAATGCTCTTTCTTGAATGCTTTCTAACGCATTAATAATTTATTGTGCGCACGGTTACCACACCACGCCGGGGTACTCCAGCGTGGGTCTAATTAGATTATATAGAGGGTAAGTTTCTTGATGTCCTGCAATGTTCGAAGTTCTTTCTCAGAATCCATGCATAACTACTTTGTTGCCTTTTTGACTAGGTCGTTAATGTGTGTATTTCACGATAGGTTAGAACTTACCGTTACTCTTAAATATGTATACTCGTGAATGGTTTCAAGAGGCACATCGTTCATACACTGTTAGGAATGGCCTGCCGAGGTGGCAACGTGCAAGTTATTTCAGCCCGCTGCATGTGTTTCGATCCACCCGCGGTGGGGGCGCCCCTCAGAGAACCAGCGAGGACAGCGCTAACCAACCGTGAACTTCCTTTGGAGAACTTGACTACATGGCGTTAATCCACCATGCGCCTCGTTCGGAGAACAGGAGAAAGGAAGCTCTGGAATTTAGAGGCGCCGGCTGGGGTCAGGCGTGACCACCTGGCTATGGGGACGCAGGACAATGGACACCACGACGACTGCGCTGCAAAGGTCATCTGCCCTCGGAGGGGGCACTGAAACCTGTGTGTGAGTGTGTGTGTGTAAACCGTCCCGCAGAGAGGCGGCTTGTTTACGATGGCGTCGAACGTTTTGCCTCACCTAGGGATCTAGGGAACACGAAGTGTTTAAAAACGGCTGTTGGTCGGCTGCTGGGGTGTGCTCGTCGTCGTGCTCGGTGCTCGTCAATGCTCGTTTGCAGTATGCTTCGTCTTGCGGGCACCATTTGGGAGTCACGCTAGACTGTGTAAATGTATCCCATGTTAGAATGTATGTAAATAAATCCTGCTCGCCTAAGTACCGACGAAGAGTCAAGGTCCTCCCTACAGCTGCGACCTCCAAATCCTAATAACACCAAGAATACTTAAACAGCTGTTGCTTGTGAGTCGCCACGCACGAGAAACTAAGGTCAGGTTATTTGGTCACCTGATAGGTTGGTGTGACCGTAGTGAAAAGAAGGGCTATCTGTGAATCTATTTTGCAGAGGTGAGGCAGAAGGCTTTTATTTTCCTATTCTCTTTCTTCTTTCACGGTTGAGCAGCTACTTGAAAGACAGGTTAAATATCGGGCAGACGAACTACTAAACACCGCTGCTAGCACTTCGGAAGCACGCGGAGCTCATTCGTCCGCCTTGCCGCGCCCGATGCCTCTTCACGGCCTCGCGCGTGCAGTGCTCGAGCAAAGCTCCCCCGCGCCAACTCTTGCGGACCCCGCCAGCCCGAGAAAGCCGGGACGGGGCGCCGTAATTGCGGCCTCCTCTTGCGCCTGTTGTCTGTAATTGGCGGCCTCCTGTCAACCCAACCACGCGGGTCAACGCGCATGCGGCGACGCTCGCTTGACTCCTTTGCGTGCACTTCTCTCACGACCGCACGCGCGCAACCTGAACACGCACAGTGGATCAGGAATAAAGAAAGCGCGAGGGATGGTAAGAACGATTTGTGTGCGCTTTCGCTTGTTTTATGCTATCTTAGCGTCCTCCATATTTATGTAACCAAACATTTGCACTTTTCGGCGTAGGGCATTCGTGTGTCGCGACACTGTTTTTTATGAAGAATGAAATGCTTCACTAAAGTTTCCATTCACGCCTCTCTTATCCCGAAGCAAGGTCTGACTACGGGCTAGTTGGAATTCCATGGTATAACTCGTCACCTACAGCGCAAACATAGACGGAGGACAAAAAGGACGACGTAGACAAGCGCTGTCTACGTCGTCCTTTTTGTCCTCCGTCTATGTTTGCGCTGTAGGTGACGAGTTATCTCTTATCCCTCTTAGAGAAAGGGGGGTCATAGTAGTTACGACTTTGTGTCACACCATTTAGTACCTTATTATAACTGCAGTTGGTAACGATGCAGTTAGCAACGTAACTGATTAAAAAGGTAATCACTGTTGCTAATGGGTCTCAGCTATCAAATCCAATTGCAGTTAGTACCAGCGCATTCGAATTTTTTATTCTATAAAACATAAATCGGACCTACTCCGGAATACGCCACAGCTGGTCGAATAGATGTAGCAGAAGTGAGACTTTCTGTACCAGGTGGTCCTAACTCCGTTCGTAATTGCTAGCTGAGACCCATTAGTAAAAGTGACGACCTTGTTTAGTTGGTAATTTTTCTAACTCTATCGTTACCCACTGCAGTTATGCCAAGGTAGCAAAGAGTGTAACGCTACATTGTAACTGATGACCTTTTTTTTAGTGTTATGTCATGGGTTCAGGCCTCGATTACCTCGTGTAAAAAATGCCAAACCAACTTAGGCGCGGATTCCAGAATTTGATTTCTTTTTTTTCTTTTCTTTTCTTTTTTTTACTGCGGAGCTGTATATGGCTAGGGCACCATACAATTTCAGTGTCCGCACACAAAAAAATATCATTATCAACGCCTCATACGCGCCTACACAGCAGTGGTGATAAATTACGAGGGAAAATGCACGACGAGCGCTACAGTCAACACGCTACACGCAGAAACCGCAGAGAAAATAGCTATTGCGCTAGCCATAGCACAAACACAAGCGGGCATGATCATCAATGATTCCCAGACGGCCATACGAAACTTCGCCAACGGTCGAATCTCCCCAGAGGCACTACGACTCCTAAAATTAGCTCAAAACCACAACAAAACTGTCGATCTCATCTGTACACCCGCTCACACTACCAGACGGTAGCAATGAGACGGCGCACCGCATGGCTCGAGAGCTTATACGGACCGAGCCTCAGTTAGCGCCGCCTCACCGACTACCAATGAGCGGGAGTGGGAGGATTGAATGACCAGATTTCAGGAAATTACCCAATACCATAGACTGCAGAGGCGTACATTCCCGCCGCTGCACCCAAAATTAAGCAAAAACCAGTCTGTAGAATGGTGGCAGTTACAGACCAGATACTATCCAAGTCCAGCTATTATGCTCCTAATACGCCCAGATTTATACACGACTGACAAGTGCAGACATTGCGACTCTAGAACCACACTGGAGCATATCCAATGGTAATGTACGGCTATAATACAGGATAACGGTGATGCACCCTTACAAAAATTTTTAGTAACATTTTATAAACCGTCTTTAGACAAATGTTACTAGAACCTATCGACATTCTATAAACCGTCTTTAGACACCGTAACAACTTCCTAGTAACCTCCTACCGACTATTGGCCACCGATATTGAATTGAAAGTATAGATATAAAATGTCGATAGAATTCTTACCGACTGCTTATTATCTTATGTCGTTAGAAAGTGTCACCTGTGAAGCGACTATTTATTGACCACCTTTATACATCCTAACAACTTGCTAGTAACATCCTGTCGACTATTCGCCACAGATAGTTGACAGGATGTTACTAGGAAGTCGTTAGGATGTATAAAGGTGGTTAATAAATAGTCGCTTCACAGTTTTTAGGAAGTACATAAAAATTTTATTCAGAGGTAATTACTTTTGCAATTATATATTGCAAAAATAAGGTTTGATTATCTCTGAATAAAATTTTTATTTGCTTCCTAAAAACTGTGCAGCGACTATTTATTAACCACCTTTATATATCCTAACGACTTGCTAGTAACATCCTGTCAACTATCTGTCTGTGGCGAATAGTGATTGCCAAGTCGCTAGGTGTGGCATGCAACAGAAGAAGACAGGTTTCCATTTGTGCTTGAACACATCCATTTAATATCCCCGGGCTAGTAAGGAGGACGAGTTCTCCAGCTGCCCTGGAAGTAGGCTGAAATGTTGCGTTGTGTAGTCTAGAAAAGAGAAGAGAAAAGGCAATATATTAGTTTTGCTACAGTAACATTGCAACACACCATGCATCTGTTTCTTAAAAAGGAAGTGCACAAGAGACAAGCTTTCAACCCTGTGAGCTCTAAACATCTCCACCTGTTTTGTGCAAAGTCCTAAAAATGCATGAAATGACTGAATTAGTGCATTAAAGCTGGGAGCGTGATGGATGTGCGTAACCCACCAACAGATGCACGACACATAAACTCTATCATACCAATTGTCATCTACAAACAAAAGCTGTAAATCAACTTCAGTTTAATGAACTTCGATATTCGTATTGTGACCAGTACATGGAAGTGTCATGTGTGAATTATCTTAGGAAAGGCAAGGTGCCAGTCATAACAGTGCTGCAGCTTTGCTTGGGCACAGGTACATAGAAGAGTTGACTTTTGTGTTGCACTTAAGAACCACGAAATGATACAAGCAACATGTAAGCAGTTGAACAGGCATTACGGACGTTCTACAGCAAGATTAGAAAATGCCTTTGCTGTGCAGGCAGACATTGTCAAAGTGAGCTTGTTACTAAACATGTTAGCTGTCCACAAGACAGGAAATTATATTATCAGTGCAATCATATGACCAGGGCCTCTATCACAAAAATACATATGCCAACAGTAATGACAATTTTCTAGTTATGGTGGCAAAGCTTGCATTATAGTATGCTATTATAATCAGGTTAATAGCTATTTTAGCAGGAAAGAAAGGAGTCTACCCTAAGATAGCACTGAAATTGCCACGAAAGGAGTTTTGTTGAAAACTGCAAAAAGAATATTAAGATGCTTCTTTGTGACACACATACCTACTATGGTGTTGACCTTCTTGGAATCCAACGGATCCTTCTGTGGAAAGCATTTGGCAGCCGCCCAAAGAAGGACCTCCCTTCAACGTCTTCTATTGAAAAAGGAGCTTTAAGGAGGCCCTCCGCGAAGTGAAAGCCTGAGTTGTTAGCATCCAGGCACAGCCTCTTCAGCATGCCCTTTTCAACGTATACACAGTCACCGATGTCTACCTGTGAAAGAATACAACAAACACAGATTCATTTTATACACGTTTGATCAAGGAATGGTTAGGAAGTAGGGTAAGGTTTGCAAAAACGGAAGTCGCTGCTTCTCGTTGATTCGGTTTAAAGAACAAAGCAGCCTTACGTATACCATACATGCATTGTACTGAGCTGTGTACTTTTACGTAAGACTAGAAAGTATTGGGAACTTCAATGCGAAAGAAAGACATGCATCTGCCTAGAACTAAGCAAATGTGTGCCACCCCTTGACACAGAGTGAGATCCGGTGCTGTTTTAGTGATTAGCAGACATTGAAAGCTTCAAGCCTCATCGAGTATTGGGCCAAGCTGTGCTCGATTAGTGACGCACAAGTGCTCGAGAACTATCAAACAAGATGCAATTGTCTTCAAATACAATTCTGACTTCCACTTGCAGACATGCAGTTTTCAATTTACTGACTGCACTTGGGTGTAAAGATTTTGTCTGACAGAGTGAATAAACCACATACACAAGCAGCATTTTCATAGTTAGCATAGTCTTTAATAGGTACTGTTACCTTCAATTTAGAAAGCCCTGTATATTGGGCCTCATCAAACTAATTTCACAAAAGGTTTGTCAAGGTAGAAGCATAGAACTTTAGTCATTAGAAGACAGGTGAAATGAGTTAATTATTGCAATTATTACTGAAAATTAAATTTTAGACAGCTCATCCCCATGAGAAATTGATGCAAGCAGTTTGTACATGCCACATAAGCATTTAGATATCAAAAATAGGGATTAGAGAAAACCTTCCCTTAGAGGTTCATTAGTACAAGCAGCCATGCCCTCAAGGAGACATAACTTCTTTTTCTGTAGGCAGAAAGACGCTCGAGTATTTTATTGACACATATATGTGCCCATGCATATATGTCATCTCTGTTGTAAACCTTTTTTTCATGTACATGCAAGGTGTGTTTATAACATCTCATTGTGCACAAAATTTGCGTAATAATTTAATGACCGCGATTTTGTAGCGATGGTATTCCTTTTCGCTATTCGTTAGTGGGCTGACCGACGCCCCGGCCCGTGCTACGTACTGCAGCTGCCGGCCGTTAGCGGTGGGCGAGAAGAGTGATATAGAATCGAGGGGTAAGTATCGCTACAAAATCGCAGTCTTTAAATTATTACGCACTGCCGTAACCTACGATTGCAAGAGCTGACATTTCGTTATTAAGATTTGGTTGGTCTGTCTTTCTTAAAGGCCGGCGTCTGATTGAAATGTCTAGATTAAAAATGCACCTCGTTATTGTAATATCGGCCTATATCCGCTCTGTAACATAGAAGACAAATACGCGAAGACACTCAAGAACATAAACAATACACACAGGTTCTCGCGACGCGGACTTCCAAACCGAACTATATACATACAAAAATCTTCATACAAGCTTCTATCTGCTTAAGCGTCAAACATAGCAATCGTGTGTCAACGCGCGAAGCCCATGATACATCGACGCATACATTACACATGTACTGTACTTGCGGGAATGCCTATATAGCGAATAACTTCTTGCCAGGAAACTACCGAACGAACACCAACTTTCAATGTGTTTTCATAATTGTGTGCCCATTCAGGCATAGCAATCAAGGCGGGTAGCAGAATGCAAGTACGCTGTAACATCAGAGGAAGCTTTCGTGAAATTGCTTGCTAAATGTGCACAGCAACATGGCTAACATACGATAGGAAAGCGCTTTGCTCTAGCTAGTTACACAACGCTCATTACGTAAATCATAAGCTTCAAGAATGCGCGCAAGCGCTAAACTCTCTTACCTTTCAAGACTTGGCAAACGCTCCTTCGTCTAACAGGTACAGAGGCACCGACGTTTCTCTGGCGCAAGCACTGTAGAACTTCCGATGAATTCCAGCTCCACAAAAGCACAACCTTCAACAGTCTTCCAAACACTACAATTCTAAGCCCCAGTACCAGACTTTTCACGAGAGCGCGGGCAGGCAGCTCGGCAGAACAAAGGCAGCTCGGACGGGCGCTGTACTAGGGCACTCACTGACGACACTGGTGGATCGCTCGAAACACACGGCGAACTAATGGCGTTACACGAGTCCGGAGGGTTTGGGATGGTTACTGCACACGACAAGGAGCACGTTTTGTCTAGGCACTTCTAAAATATAACTCAAATACCACCTTACTGCAAGGAGCATTCACTACAACCAACGTGGTGTGTCGACGAAACAAATACTGCAGTAGCGCCACTCTGCGGTTTTGTAGAAAAACATATCTTAAATGAAAAAATTGCGTGTTTTTTCCTAATAACATTTGATAGAGTCCTTTAATAGATTTGTTTGGTCCAAAAGTGTGTACTTTGTACTTTGTGATGCGAAGTTCAAGGAAATGTATATATAATAAAAACTAAGCGGATGTTGCCTTCAAGATTCGCAATTGCTTCAGGTGCATGCAGGTTGCAAAAGCACGGCCTTCGAGATCAGACTTTGTCACTCAAAGGAAGCCGTAGTGGGAGGCGGAGAGGCATTTAGGCCCCAATCGTTGGGTTTACAGTGCCTAGGTAGGCTTCCTTATTTATGAAGAATATACGGGGACTTCAGCTGAACCATGAGCGAGCTATACAGACACACGCGGTACGATTCGGTGTCCGATCCGACGTGCGGCGCTGCATGCTACGGCATGAGACGAATACCAAAGATAGACGAATACCAGACAGTTGGCGACAAAGTAGAATGAATTTAATTTATAAAGGTAAGGGGGAGAAAGACAGAATTCACTCGTATAGACCGTTGACCATTACATCGGTAATATACAGGCTAGCAATGCAGGCAGTGAAATTAAAGCTTCAAGCATGGGCAGAAAATAATGGCATTTTGGGAGAGCTTCAGAATGGCTTTAGAATAGGTAGGCGTTTGGATGATAACTTGTTTGTTCTTACTCAGTGTATTGAAATATCAAAAGCAGAAAGCAGACCGTTGTATGTAGCCTTTTTGGACATTACAGGAGCATACGACAACGTAGACCGCAGCATTTTGTGGGATATTCTGGAAGGGGAAGGCTTAGGTAACGATTGTATACAGCTCTTGAGAGAGATTTACCTAGAAAATACTGTTTGCGTTGAATGGGAAGGGATGAGGAGCGCGGAGAAAGTTCATATCAACAAGGGACTGAGGCAGGGGTGCCCTTTATCCCCGCTGCTGTTTATGATGTACATGGTGAGGATGGAGAGGGCGCTAGAAGGGAGTAATATCGGGTTTAATCTCTCATACAAACAGGCAGGTACAGTAATAGAGCAGCAACTCCCAGGTTTATTTTATGCGGACGACATTGTGTTGCTCGCAAACAAGCAAAGTGATTTGCAACGTCTGGCTAATATCTGTGGACAGGAGGGCAACAAGTTAGGTTTGAAATTTAGTGTTAGAAAATCAGGTGTTATTGTATTCAATGAAAACAGTGAACAGACAGTGGAGATACAGGGCCAAGAAATACCTCGGGTAACAGAATATAAATACCTTGGTATATGGATAAACGAAGGCAACGGATATATGGAAACACAGGAAAAAACCATAACAGTCAAGGGGAAGAGAAATGCAGCCATAATGAAGCACAGAGCGCTATGGGGATACAATAGGTACGAGGTCCTCCGAGGTATGTGGAAAGGGGTAATGGTTCCAGGACTTACTTTTGGAAATGCGGTTGTTTGCTTTAAATCAGGGGTACAATCAGGACTCGACGGGAACCAAAGGTCAGTGGGTCGCCTCGCATTGGGCGCTCACGGGAAGACTACAAATGAAGCTGTGCAAGGGGATATGGGCTGGACTAGTTTTGAAGTGAGGGAAGCCCGCAGTAAAATTGAGTACGAAGAACGGCTGAGGAATATGGAGGAAAGTAAATGGGCTGGGAGAGTGTTCAGGTATCTGTACAGGCAAAACATTGATTCACAGTGGAGGAAAAGAACTAGGAAGCTTACCAGCAAGTATGCGGCCTGTGGGGTGGGCAACACAGCAACAAAGAAGGTCAAGCGGAAAGTCAGAGAGGCTGAATTAATCTCATGGGTGGCGGCAATGGAAAAGAAACCTGCCATGAGTAACTACTTAAGGGGAAAAAACGAAATTAGGAAAGAAACCATTTATGATAACTCAAAGGGAAGCTCATTACTTTTCGAAGCGAGATCGGGATGCCTTAGAACACGCACCTATAAAGCGAGATATAAGAATGAAGAAGAAACATGTGCTTGCTGCGGTAAAGCTAGGGAAACGACGGAACATATTTTATTAGAATGTGAGGACGTCTACCCAGCGGTCGATTTAGGCACCACTGGCCTCCTTGAAGCCCTTGGGTTCAGCGGGAGCAGTGGTAAAGCAAACAGGTCCGCAATAGACATCAGTAAGAGGCGATTGGAGGATTGGTGGAAGAAAAGTAGGGAAACGACAAAAGACGGAGACGTACAAAAGCACAGTTCGCAATAGGGTATCAGAAAATTTGGACGTGGTAGTTCATAGTGTTTTTTTTTTTTTTTTTCATTGGTGAACATAGGTAGGATATTAGGCAGCATAGTAGTAAGAGCTTGGTGGCGCAAGCCACCGCCCCGTTCCAAAGGGGACGCTCATAACATCCATCCATCCATCCATCCATGAGCGGCGCGTAAGCTCCGCCCACATCTAGCTCCCCAGCTTGAGTTCATATCCACGTCGAGAAACGCAATATAAACAACTCTGCACAACACTGCTTCGCTTTACGCGAACGCTGTCGATAAAATTATGCCCCTGTGAGTGACAGAACACTTCACGACGGCGCGTTGTCCACTGACGGCTCCGCTAAAGCCAGCGATAGGGCCGGTAGGCATAGCTAGGCGGACGTTGCAGCCGACGGCGCTTGCGATCCAGCCCGAGCTCGTCGAAGAGTGCTTATTTTTGCCAAAACAATTAACAGTGTACACTTAGGTCGGCCGTAATTAAATACAATTGGTTTACTCGACACAGTCGTTGCGAAGGGCAAACGTGCAAGCGAAGCGGGCAGCCTCGCTCAGACGGTCGGTGTGTGATGTCTCCTCGCGCAATGCCCTCGCGTCGCGGCTCCCGATCTCACCAGTAGCTTAGTGCTAGTGTACAGGGCGCTGGTTTGCATAACAGGCACACGTTCAAGATAATTTTACTGAACTGGTAACTATTTCATGTCAGAAACAAACTGCAGCAGGCAAGGAAAAAGAATAACTGCGAGAAACCGGCCAGCCAGCACCGCCTCCGTGGAGGGAACGTCAGAGAACGTCACATGCCAGCCGCGCTGCCATTGGCTGCGGCCAGACGACGGTGCAGTTGTCGGACACGTCGGACGATGAAAATCTGCCCGGTTTGTCGCACGCCGGACGTCCGATCCGGCGCTTCGGCACGGCAAAACACCTCGATTCGGGCTGCAGTTTCGGCGCGTCGGACGCCGGATCGAACACCGAATCGGACCGTGCGTCTCCCGCTTTAGTTGGCGAACACGAGCCGATCAGCGCGCCGTCCGTGCAGCTCCGTCTAGTGCTATGGTGTATGGCCTACGGGCTTCTTTGACACCTACTGAGCACAAATTCATGATCACCGCTCATATACACGCTTCCCATGGCACTAGCTGTCATGCTTTCGAGAATACGTGCCCTCATCTTGAATTGGTGAGACCATATTTCCTCTTAGCGTCCGGTATTAGAAGCAATTTTTTTCTATGAACATTCTACTATCATCTGTTACTAGGAAGTTGATTAAAAATTAGGAAAACAGTTACTGTGCAAAAAAACATTTTTTTTAAAAAGCAGCCAGTCTTTGCATATTCATTTATAGTTCAGATGCTGTTATATGTTCATTTTCACTAAATCATTTTTAACAACTTTCTAGTAACCAGTGTTACTAGAAAGTTGATTGAAAATTGTGGAAATTTACACCTGTCCATGAAACAAGACTGTCTTGCACCAGCCATGTTCACTGTATAATTATAACCTTATTGAATATTATTCATCCATGTTTTGTAACTTGGATTATGTACTTTTAGAACATAAATATTTTTATTGACTTCCTATTGAGTCGTGTTTCTAAAAAGTTAAAATAGTGTGTCTTAACTTTCTAGTAACTTTCTTTTTACATACTGAAGTTAGAAAAGAAGTAACCAACTTTCTTTTGACAAACGTTACTAAAAAGTAAAAGTCAATAGGATGTTACTAAAGTTGATAGGATGTTGATAAAAGTTCTAAAGAAAGTAAGGAAGCATTTTTGTATGGGCAGCCTCGAACAGCGACAGCCTCCGCGTGCGCTGGGAGCCTGCGTTGCTAAGCTCGGACCTGCAGCACCAACTCTGGGCCGTCCAGCGAGCCGAGGAAGCCGCCAAGGGCCAATAACCCTTGGCCGAAACCTAGGGGGGATCCAGGCCCACCCCAACAAATCGCAGGACACTGAATAAAGTTATTTGAATGAATGAATCAGCCCTTGCACTCTGTGAAGACGGACGCGAGCAGCGAAGCTGTGGTGTGTTTTACCTCAATTGACGCATGTATATGTTGTTGTTGTTGTTGTTGTTGAAAGACAACGCCCACTGGTTGTAACAGGGAGTATAGGACGCAGGTGGCCGTTAAACCGAGCCTCGACGCGAGTGACGGTATGCGTTGACCGGGGCGCAGTCAAAGAAGTGCACGAAATAAAACACGTTTGTTTGTAATTTGCGATTGAACATACTTCCTATTTAACTAGCTGAATTAGCGGAAGGTCTAGAGTTTTGTTCTACAGGGCAAGCATGGGGCTCTCCATTTCCCTCCCGTAGAAGCGCATGTATTGAAAGCAGGCGGAAATTGCACAATATATACAACTTCACTGTGAACAACGTAATTACGAAAAGTAGATGAAACTCGGCGTAGTGATAGAGTCGTCTTGGCGGCTAAGTGTCATATAATTTGTTTTGGTATAGTTTTGATAAAACAAGAGTTACAACCGTTTTCTGCAGCCGTACTCTCGCCGTAGACGGCAACTAATTATGACAAGTAAATGAAACTCGGCGTAGTGATAGAGTCGTCTTAGCGGCCAATTTCATTGTTTTTTTTTCAGTATACCTACATTAGATTGAGAGCTACGGAGTATACGGGAGAAACGGGAGACCCAAATTTTGTCGTGTCGATGCGACACGTAAGCGGGCGGACACCGACCACCGCCAGAGGGTAGCTACATACAGCTTCGCTGTAAAATGCAATGGCTCATAGCCCCGTAAGGCAGAGGCTACAAGCACTCGGCAAAGTGAAGCGAACACTCGGTCTTTTGGCCGTCGCGGTGTCGATTTCACGCACGATGCCGTTCTCAGCGAGATCCCGTGTTGTGCATCTCTCAAACGTGGTTGGAAACGCGGGCGGCGTTGTGGTAAGTGCAAAGGACAAAACACGCATGCCACCGTATGTCCTGGACTCGCAGGATGAAGATGTTGCTGCGTGCGGTGACGTGTGTGCCGTACAGATGGAAGACGAGATCGTGGTATCTACCGTGTGTATATCGCCGAGTGCATCTCACCATGATGTCGAAAGGCTCATGGCTACTCGCTTTGCGTGGCTTAGGTGCAATGGCACCACCTGTTCAGTGCGCATCGCGGACGCACGGCCGGAATTTTCTTTCAAGAGGGAAGCGAGCCTTTCTTACTTTTATTCTTTTGTTTCCCTGACCCCACGCGGACTCCGAGCTGTGCGCGAAGGAAAGGACCCGCTCCCTCCGTTCGGTTCCTGGAAGTGACCCAGTGACGACGCTTCGAGGTGTCGGGTGATGTTTCCCGGGCCTGGGGGACGGCAACGTGGATGGAAACCGCGGTTCGAAAAACGCGGGACGGGCAGACTCACCCCACCGGTCCTAGAGACAGGAACACTTTCTTACGGGCTGAAAAACTGAACGTATTGTGTATTTTTAACTTCGTTTTTGACCTTCTTAATGTAATTAAAGTTTGCTTTAAATGTTCAACTGCGTTCAACCCGTTATCAAGCTGGACAGCGGACGCTTTGATCCCGTCAAGTGCGACCCGCGAGGCCAATAAACTGCCCTTGGGTCGTTGTCGGTGATTTCAATGTGGATGTGTCGAGACCGAAGAGAGGGTGCTTTACGCGTTTCATGTTGGAGAGATTTCGCTTGCGATGCCACATCGATCCGGCCCAACCGACCAGCCAACGGTGCACGCGCATCGACTTGACGTTCTCAAAGAATGTGTCTGCAGTTGCGAGTATGCTGATGAATGTATATCATAGCTACCGCAGAGCCATTGTGACCATCGTTACTAAGCGACACTTAGTGATGCAATAAAGCCATATAGTTATCCAGAGCAGGAACAAGGACACGGACAAAAAAGACAAAGACAAACGCTTTTTCAGTGTGATCCTAATCCCTGCTCAGGTTGTCATAACGGATTACCCACTCGGCCTTACCTGCACCCTTCTACCAAAATCAATTTCAGCCAGCCAAATATTTCGGTTGTCTCACATGGCCGAAATTGCCCCGGACCGTCAGCTTTACATTAAACATTGACTTTGAGGAATTAGTCAGAAGTCCAGCCCATAAGACAAAACAAGTCAAATAGACACCGGATATTTAGTCACTAAAATGTTTGGTTTCAGGTTTATAATAGTAGTCTGCTGGGTCAGTTGGTGTAAGATATCGCAAACGCAAGAGCGGTTTAAGTGCAGGGGCGAAGAAAGACTTGACAGGACAGACGCTCAAACTTTCCGAAAAGAATACTTCAAGAACGTCCCCCTTGTAAGACTTCACTAATTTCGAGAGGCTTTCCAGGTAGAGCGTAGTTATCCGGTTTTAAATTCTTTTCCATGACTGAATGTGCTTTTTCTTCGAAAAGCGCCTCTGGCAGCACTGCAGAGCCGCCTTCCTTGTCGCATTGTAGGAGCTCCAATCCCGAGTAGCTGATGCACACCACTACACTATAAAGAACCACACGGCTACGAACTATGCCATGTGACACACGCCCAGGCACTTCAACAGTTTCCGAGAGACAATGGTCCCTTACCTGACGAGGCGCTTTGTCAGCCAAATTGTGAGCGGTCACCAAGAGCTCTTGCTTGGAGATCGAAGCTTCTAAATTGAACTTAGGTAATTTCCCAGTATGTTTTTTCCACAGACGGTGGTACCGAAGTGAGTGAAAAGTAGGCACTTCGCCTAAAGTTCCGGTCTCTAGTCATAAGTGTTTCTTTGGCACAATGAAACGTTACTCTGCTACTTTTCACGTCGCCGCAAGGCTGCAATTGAAACGCTGTTTTGATTGATTGATTGATTGATTGATTGATTGATTGATTGATTGATTGATTGATTGATTGATTGATTGATTGATTGATTGATTGATTGATTGATTGATTGCAGTACCTCAAACAAAGATAGCGCCGAAGGGTTCACTACATACAGAAATAAACTCGATACTAGCGCCGCACGTAGTCACAGTTCGGCATAGGAGATAAAGTCGCAGCAGTTAACGCATACAATACATAACATTCCTTGAAAGACGATGTCATTCGTTCATTGTGTTCGAAATGCATCCCTAATGTACGTGCCCGCTATCCGCGTGGGTGACCTAGGCATCCAAGCGGCGCAGCCTGATGAAGACGAAATCTCGCGCGACACGTTGTTTTGGCACCGCCAAGGCTCCTCCCCGCCCCACGGCGTGCATCGATTCTGCTTACCCGCGTTACACTCGGCTCGTTCTTCTCCGTGGCGCGAGTGCCAGACACGACGGCGGCGGCGCCTCCTCGTCCTGTGGGGGTCGCATTCCCCTGACAGGCCATCTGCAAGCTGTCGCACGGGCCAGCGGGCTGCGAACACGTGCCAAGACGAGCACAGCGCGGGCGCTACGCAACGCGTACGCGCCTCTGTCGCTCTTTGAAGCATCCCGATGTCTTGCTTGCTTCCTTCTCGTTGTCGCCTAGTGGATCTCGCTTTCGACATCCCTCGAGAAAACATGCGCGCGCGCTTCGTCTTCGTCGATAGGTGACGTAACGCTAGAAACAGCTGAGCACGTGCTGGAGAGCGAGTTGGTTATGCATGATTACAAAGAAGGCGCCAAATAAAGCAACAGACTGTTGTTTTATTTGGTGCCTTCTTTGTGATCATAGAAACAACTGCTGCCCGTCTGCGCAGTACACGGATACCGTGTTCCGCGCAGAGAAGAAAGAACGCGCCTGTAGTCGCTTCTTCGTGTCTCGAGTCACTCAACGCTGAAGAGCAGATGCGCCGTTGAGTCACCCGGATTTTTATTTAACGAACGAAGCCTTATTTTTATTGAAACGCGTCTGTTCGTGAGTGTTGCGACTCGTACAAGTGACGAGAGAGGAAGTATAGCCTACACGAAACCATTGGCAGGTTCCCAGCGTATAAGAAAAGTGCAGAGTCAGTTATGAATTTGAGTCAGCCGTCACTTCCAGTAACAAAGAAATGGTAGGCAGCTGCACGATCGAACGCCAGATATAGATTAAACCACATCTGATATTTCCCTTGAATCTCCGTGTTTTTTCCTTCAATTCGGCACACATCAGAATAATTTTTGCCTCGATCAAAGAGCGCGCCAAATCTCCTTTGCTTCCACGTATTTGTTTGTCTTTTATAAAGCAGCAGATAATGCCGCAAGCTACATTTGCGAAAAATAAGAAAAAAGGAAAAATGATGGCGGAAAGATAAGATTCGCCTCTCGCATCTTACCCTTACACAACGTTACTAAATTAAATTAAATTATGGGGTTTTACGTGCCAAAACCACTTTCTGATTATGAGGCACGCCGTAGTGGAGGACTCCGGAAATTTCGACCACCTGGGGATCTTTAACGTGCACCTAAATCTAAGTACACGGGTGTTTTCGCATTTCGCCCCCATCGAAATGCGGCCGCCGTGGCCGGGATTCGATCCCGTGACCTGGTGGTCAGCAGCTCAACACCATAGCCACTGAGCAACCACGGCGGGTCACAACGTTACTGAACAAGGTGTACTGACGATCTATCAACAATCCCACCTGGTGAGGAAACAAAGTATCGACCATACATATTTTTCTTGTTTTTTTTGTTTTTTATGGATCACTTCACTTTGAAGAGCTGCTGCGTTGCAAGGATGGTGGATTTTCGCCTGTCGCGGGATAAGCGACGCGAGTTTGCAGTAGCGTCACTCTTAATG
The DNA here is from genome assembly GCF_023375885.2 of Dermacentor andersoni. Lineage (NCBI taxonomy): Eukaryota > Metazoa > Arthropoda > Arachnida > Ixodida > Ixodidae > Dermacentor > Dermacentor andersoni. Next base: position 17,905,907 of record NC_092816.1, read on the forward strand.
CGTACAATTTCACGAGAGAAAGTCAAAGTGTGAGGCCACAGATGTCTGAAGCGCTCGCTAAATGAACATATTAGAGTGCTTCCAGGGTCGTAGAGTTCTCGCAGCTTTCAGCACACAGCTTTAAACGAAACAGAACAAATATTACAGAAACTATGCCAGGAGCTCCGACATCCACACCCTCCTTACGAGTATTCCAAGCTCTTCCGCCTATCAAACGAGTGTAACCGAGATTTCATATTGTAGCTTTCAGTAGCAGCATTGCCATATGGCCGTACGTTTTTCCTTAGTTTTTTTTTCCCTCAAATTTGCTATTTTTTTATTACAGGCCAAGCATACATACTGTAATGGTAGTATATACGCGGTGGCGACTGAAGGTTTCCGGTTTTAAAGCACAAACACACGACCTCAAGTGAAAGATAATTCAGTGTGCTAAACAGAAACACTCACGTACACGGCGTAAACACATGCGTGGTGGCTTCTTGGCAAAGCAGCTGATGCCAATGCCCTTTCTTCAATGCCCGAAAAGATTAGAGCCAACGCAGTGGCTTTATGTGATCCCGGTTCTCTCTGACTCGTGGGACTTGGCCGCGTCGTGTCCTCTACGCCGTGTATAAGAAAACAGCTTTGCGCAAATCCATTCACAGCAAAGCTTATTACTACTACAATGCGGGATGACCCTTGACAACTGTATACATCGTACGTTATATGTTGTAAAAAAAGTACCATAGGTATTGACAACTTTTATCAGTGGTTACTTTCACATATCGGCGTGGATGGCAACGAGGTTGCTGGCAGTCTTGCGCACAAAGCATCGCAGTTAACTCCAACAAAGATAGCTTTTCTGGACGCTAAAAGAGTAATGAAGCAACTTATCTCAAGCCATTTTCGTTCGTTGTGGCCTTCACCGCACCAGTCTTGTGTGGCTAAGAGACTTCACAGAACGGAAGCAGCCCTCCTCTATGGCGCATCGGCAAAAGGTACGCGCAAACTCCATCGATTGTGGCGGTGCGAGCCCACGCGTGTGCAATACACGTGTGTGCATTGTTAAGCTTTGTTATGACATCGAACAACAATTGTTAAAGTGTCCTAAATTTGACGCAGAAGGTAATGCTTTTAGATGGACTGAAGCACGAGACAGCACCGCACTCAAGCGGAAGTCACGTTTTCTTCCCGCGAGGGCACTGGATATTTGTTTAGGAGAGAGGTGCTCCGGCTCTCCGAAAGTTCCTCCGTGATGTGTAGAGCTGCAGAGCGCATTGTGAGCCCTGTGGGTCGACGCGAGATTGATGACGCGAAGCCTGTTGCTGCCTCGGTTCAAATGCATACTAGCCATTGGTATATTTCTTTGTGTTGCCAGATGTTTGCTGTGACGGGTTTCATACAATACCGCAATTGATGAGTGGCGCACAGGCAACTTTTTCAACGCTAGGCCTGTAGCCAGCACCATTCTCTTCCTCCTCTTTCTTCACCGGGAAACCGGCGCAGGGAGGCTGATCCTGCAAAAGTCGCTTCTACGGAACCTCAAACAAAAAAAAAGAAAGAAAGAGAGAGAGAGAGAGAAATTATTGTCGCTGTTGCAATAGTTCGGAGAATTTCCACGCGATTAGAGGAATTTAGTACAAAGACAACGGTGACATGACGACTGCAACACTATGATGAAAACGCCGACGACGACCCAACAAGGGCGCAAGGGCAACGAGGGCGGCGTGACGACAATCGCCATCATGTAACAGAACGTGCCGAGCGAAACACGTTTGGACCTCTCAAGTGCTGCCGCAATAAAATGTTGAATATGATGTATGCGCCTTGTAGAAGTTAACGAGCGCAATATAACAGATTCACGCACGTACAGAGAAAGAAACTGTGTCGAGCTCTAGACTGCTGTTGTAGTTGGCGCCGCTGGCGCTGCTCATCGCGTCTATATCACACAATGCACGCCAAAACCCTGCGCGTGAATTCGGCGTTACATTTCCACCATGAAATCGTGAGACATGACGAACCTTATAGCGTGCTCAAATGCGCATGTCAGACGCGTGCTCAGCACACGTGAGCATGTGCGCTACCGCGCAGGTACTAAGGCGCTCCAAGTTAGGGTCCCTCAGGACCTGGGTAACTTACAAGCGACACGATATACTTCAGCGCGTCTGATTATACCGTTGAAAATATCGGACGAAGAATAAGCTTAAGCAAGCAATTACTACTATAGTTGCTAACCTGCAATAAACATTCCAGGTCTCAATGACAACATCTTGTTTTACAATGAGCCCTTAATTGCTATTGCAAATGAGATAATGTAAGGGCTGTATAGGTGCCCTCAAGGGTTTTAAAGCTTACTAAGGGAGCCACTTGCCAGCAGCGCAAAACGAACACAGACTTGCAAGCGTGTCACTTTAACGACCGGCAAGAATGCAACTTATTTGTAAACAAAGAGCTTTATGAATAACCCGTCGCGGTGGCTTATAGTGACTATGGTGTTACGCTGCTAAGCACAAGGTCGCGGAATCAAATTTTGGCCGCGGCTGCCGCATTTCGATGGGGGCGAAACGTGAAAACGCCCGTGCCCGGTGCATTGGGTGCATGTTAAAGATTCGCTGGTGGTCAAAATTATTCCGGAGTCCACCACTACGGCGTGCCTCATAATCAAATCGTGGTTTTCGTACGTAAAACGCCAGAATTCATATTCAGCTTTACGAATAGTGTTGACTTACTTCCTAAGGATGTACGGGCACGCCAGACGGTTTGAGAAGATGACCTATGTTGTACAGCGCGTGCGAATAACGCGGGCGAAGGACGAGAAGAACGCAATGACAAGCGCTGTCCTCCGTATACCTATAGCGATGTACTCGTACAGCCCGAACGCTAAACAGAGAAGTCCATACTTCGGTGGTTCTAACCTATTTAGCTATACCCATGAGTTATAAGCAAAAAAGGTTCCGCAGGTCACAAAGCCCCTTCGGCTAATTTTTCCTATCAGAACTACTGGTAATTAATATATGCTCTGTGGATTCTCGTCAGTACCGCCACCAGCAGAATGTCATCGTTCTTTCTTACGCCGAAGCCCGCAAGCCTAACCGTCATTGACAAATTGCGGCATCAGTCGTAGCCCAACCTCTGCCTTGTTTGCACACTGGCTTCTCCACTCGCCGGCGTGCCTCATCCCGGTACGCAACGTTCACTTCACTCGCGCCGCAAAGTTAGCATCCCGCATGGCGGCGCACATTATTGCTGCCTTTCTTTCTTTTCTCTCCCTCTCTTCCTTCTCTTTTACCGTCCCTCCTGAGCAAATGATTCTTTCGCAGCTAATGTAAAGAGGTCCCCAGCCAGATCCTGCGCGGATCCACAGCCGAGAACATCGTCGTCGGCGGCATGCCGCTGACACGAGCGCTTACGCTGCGCCTCGCCCGTAGAGGGCACGCGTGGGCTTCGCCCCCTAATGGATTGCTGAAAGCGAGCGAGCGAGTACACACACGCACGCACGCACGCACCGAAAAAGCAGGCGGTAAAACAGACGCCGTGCGAGGTTTCGGCGGCGACAGCACCTGTGCCCGCAGAATGTCCCTTCCCCTTCGCTGTCGTCTCGGTGGTTCGATCGACGCTTGGCTGCGCAACGACGACGATGGTTCGCCGCTCTTCGCTTGTCGTCGGCAAGACGACGACGATGCCGCACTCAGAGCAGCCGTGGTTCTCGCACGAAAACTTTCACGCCTGACAGGGTGCCCGAGGACCCCCCGAACGGGCAGAGATATGCGGGCTGTCATTAGCGGAAGCACCGCACCGACGACTCCGCCCGCTGCCGGCGTCGAAAACCAGTGCGGAAGAGACGCTGCTGTGAGCAAAGTATACGGCGATGGGCGATTTGCGCGCATGATGCAGGCTGAAGTGCCTCTGCTGCTGCTTCTCGCGGGAGTGAGACCCTTGCTGCTGACACACGCAGGTTGGCTGTCGTCGTGATTAGGGAGCGCGAGGCGAAACGGGCCCTAGCGTCAAAATGTAATAGAGGAGAGTTGCACCGGTACCTTCTTGAACAAGGACACCGCATCGCCCTCGTAGAATACTGCACGCACGCGCGCACTTGGAAATCTTCCGTTCCATTGGTCAGCACTGAAGGGAAGACCTCGTCCTCGGGCACTCGGGTGTCTCTCGGTTGTATAGCCTGCCACCCTCGTTTTATATCGAAACAGCCTGAAGGTTTAAACTCGGGGTTTTTAAAAGTGCACGCTCACTGACCATATATACAGTTAGCGACATCCCTTCAAAGTGTCATTAAGTAAACGGCACCTTCAGAAAGATGCACTAGCTTTTCATTATTACAAGTTTGCAACACCCACTCGATGTGGTCCTGCGTTAGGTGCCGGCAGTCGCTCGCATTGTACTTGTCAAACCCATAAGGAATACAGGCGAAAGCGCTTGACTATGTCACATTGGAAGCGCCAGATTGACAACATAAAGCCGCATTTCCACTCTTTCTCTATGGTCTTTAAAATTGACGATGGCAAGCGCAACTGTAACATCGCCGCTGCGAAAGCCGCCCCCGTAAAGTCGGTGGCCACATAAAAATAACTACATAGAAAACCTGTTTCCTACTAAAATTACTAGAAGGAACTTAAGTATTTTTATCATTAAGTTACCATGAGGATGATTGTTAGTACATTGATTTGTGTACTCTTCGTTCATCGGGCTTCAGACGTCCTTGTCACTTCCGTTATTACGCTTTATCCACCTTCACTGGCCTATATTTCCATGCAGCCATATTTTTTCTAAGCGCATGAAGGCAATAAAACACACGTGCGAGCGTGCATAATCGTTGCGTACGATCAACTTGCAAAATCACAAAGTCGCTTACCGCCAGGAAAACAAAGTTTAAGGCGAATCCGTTTACTACTGAACATCCTCATGCTGGCTGAGCCACCATGCTTGCAGCTTCCGCATGCAGACACTAGCACCCAGTTTTCCTTTATATAATTTTCTTTAACTCGGTGAGTGACCACAGTGGACAGGGGCCGGTGCTTTTGTCGGTCAGCATACAAGCCTGGTGCCTCATCGATCTTCCGTCATATTTCGCTGAAGCGCCAACAAAGCAAGCAGGAGTCTCCATTGTTCCGAAGTGCAGATCTAATTATAGGAGGCTGTGGGCATGAGGGCGAATGAACCGTTTCGTTAAAATGAACTCGGAAGCACTCACAGCAGAAAAAAAAAAAGAACTGCAGAGCGCTCCTCTAAAACTGTCCAGTGAATATTTTTTTTCTAATGTGAGAAAGTCTGGTTCAACTTTGACTGGGTGTGATGGTGCCTTTGAACGGCGCAAACATAGCATGTCCGCTAAGCGAACAGACAAGCAGTGTCGCAACACGTACGAGGCACCCATTTGTCCGGCCTATAGGCCGGACAAATGGACAAAGTTAACGTATACGTTATTTTCTGCAAGAAGTCGACTTTCCGTCATTTTTCGTTCATAATTGTCAATGAAACATAGATAAACGGAAGGAAAACAACGAGGAATCCCCGAAACCGGCGATTTTGTTCTGTCCACACAACTGACGTCGTGCATGTGGGAAAATTCTGGACATTAACCATCAATGCTTCGAGCAGTTTACTGCTGGAAAGAGGCACCACTTCTATGAGAAATGGCGAATATCTGATTATGCAGAGAAAAAAAAAGGAAGTTTAAGCGTGCTTCTTTTTTCGAGTTGATGTATGCCAGACCTCAACAGCTTTCTGAAAGAAAGAGTTAACATCTTAGGTTATTTTCTGCTAGGAGATAGTAACCTGCCGCGCTAGAGTTCCGTTTTATTTTTAAGGCGCCGCTTTCTTCACTTCTTCGCCTACACACGCCCCCCCCCCCCCCCTTTTTTTTTTGTTCCTGCTGCGGGCGTTGGCTGCGGCTGTCTTTCCGAGTAAACAAGTTATTTTGGCCTTTCGGTATGTGCCACTGGGTATGTGGCCGAATAAAAATAGGACCATAGTCTGTGCATTGAGGGAAGAGCGATGAGACATTTACAAGGATAATAATAATAATAATAATAATAATAATAATAATAATAATAATAATAATAATAATAATAATAATAATAATAGTCAGTAGCAGCAGCAGCCCATTTTTGTCTACTGCGGGACGAAGGTCTCTCCCTGCGATCTCCGATTACCCCTGTCCTGCTCCAACCGATTCCAACTAGCACCCGCGAATATCCTATTTCCATCACTCCACCTAGTCTATTGCCATCCTCGACTGCGTTTCCCTTCTCTTGGCACCCATTCTATAAACCTAATGGTCCACCGGTTATCTAACCTACGCATTACATGACCTGTCCAGCTCAACTTCTTCCTCTTAATGTCAATTAGAATATCGCCTATACCCGTTTGCTCTCTTATCCAAACCACTCTCTTTCTGTCTCTTAACGTTATGCCTAGCATTATTCTTTCCATCGCTCTTTGCGCGGTCCGTAACTTGTTCTCAAGTTTCTTAGTCAGTGTCCAAGCTTTAGCCCCATATGTCAGCACCGGTAAAATGCACTGATTGTACACCTTCCTTTTCAATGATAATGGTAAGCTTCCAGTCAGGCGCTGACAATGTTTGTCGTATGCGCTACAACCCATTTTTATTCTTCTGCAAATTTCCTTCTCACTATCAGGGTTCCCTGTGATTAAATGACCTAGGTAAACGTATTCCTTCACAGACTCTAGAGGCTGACTGGCGATCCTGAACTCTTGTTCCCTTGCCCGGTTATTTATCATTATCTTTGTCTTCTTCCATATTATTCTTAAACCCCACTCTTACACCCTCTCTGTTAAGCTCCTCAATCATTTGTTGTAACTCGACTGCAGGGTTGCTGAATAGAACAATGTCATCTGCAAACCGAAGGTTGCTGAGATATTCGACCTCGATGCTTACTCCTAAGCCTTCCCAGTTTAATAGCTTGAATACTCCTTCCAACCACGCAGTGAACAGCATTGGAGAGATTGTGTCTCCCTGTCTGACCCCTTTCTTTATAGGTATCTTCCTGCTTTTCTTGTGTAGAATTAAGGTAGCTGTAGAATCTCTGTAGATATTTTCCAAGGTATTTACGTAAGCGTTTTGTACTCCTTGATTACGTAATGCCTCTATGACTGCTGGTATCTCTACTGAATCAAATGCCTTCTCGAAATCTATGAAAGCCATATAGAGAGGCTGATTGTACTCTGCGGATTTCTCGATTGCCTGATCAATGACGTGGTTGTGATCCATTGTAGAGTATCCCTTCCTGAAGCCAGCCTGTTACCTTGGTTGACTAAAGTCCAGTGTTGCCCTTATTCTATTGTAGATTATTTTGGTAAATATTTTATATAATACTGGGAGTGAGCTCATAATGGGCCTATAATTTTTCAATTCTTTAACGTCTCCCTTTTTGTGAATTATTATAGCGTTTGCATTCTTCCAGTTTTCTGGGACACTTGCCGTCAATAGACACTTCGTATATAGAGCAGCCAGCTTACCAAGCATTATGTCTCCTCCACCTTTGCTTAACCCATATATGCCTGAACTTGGGGAAATTAAGAAAAGTGATTTATTTTCCCGTAATAATTGCTTCTGGTACCTCAGAAAGTAGAATCAACCTTTTATTCAAAAAAAAAATTTTTCAAACTGCGTTTTTGTAGCCGTCCTACATATAGGACACTAGGCACATATACTACTCCTTTGAGTGGTACAATTTGAAACATTTCACATGGACTCCGATGTCGCATTTTTCACAACGTGTTGTGGTCTTCTCATGGCAATGAGCACACCTTGTTTGCTTCTCTTGAGGAATCACTGTGTGGTCAATGCGGTCAAATCTGCTTTGGGCTTCCAGTAAAGATTGCCGGCTTTTTCCACGCAATGGCTTGGTGCCATAACTCTTCATATACGACACCGCTATCGTCCTTCGAAATGTGAGGAGCTCTGTTTTGGTCGTTCCAATTCTGTACAACTGGAATGCATTATTCACACATGCATCAACCAGATATGTCAGGAGTGAAGAATACCACTTCTTTCCTCGAATGGCTGTGCGGTACTTTGAAATATTTTGGTCTAGTCTGTCAACTCCTCCCATGTTGCCATTATAGCTCGAAATCAAGAACGGCTGCTCCACCGTGACTTTGGACTTGTTTTCTCTCGAATATCTTTTCACGTTGTGAATATGTTCCAAAGTTTGCAACGGCGCTGCAGCTTTCTTTCTGATGCCTGGAATTGTCGATTGCACTTGCGGCCGGTGCAGACACCACAATGGGTCTGATAATCATGTATCAGGCGTGAATTGTGATGGCAAGTAGGACTGATGTCTTACTATACTTTTGGCATATATTGAATGTGGCCTCTTTGCTGGTAAGCAAGCAAGATGGGGTGAGGGAATCCGAGTCAAGTGTCGGATGTGTGCTCTTAGGACATCGGTAGCAATGTAAACTGTCAAAGGTGCGTCTCTGGCAATGACCACTGTCGCAATCGATGACGAAGTTTTTGGAAGACCGAGACAAGTTCTGAGTGCTTGTGCTTGCACACTCTGGATTTTGCGGATATTTGTAGTGCAAGTATTTCCTATAAAGGTAAGCTGTGAAAGTGAAGGTGAAAGGGAAAGTGAAAGCCCGACAAGGTCCTGGTCACCCGTAGAACACCTGGCATTGTGCACGAGCACTTCACAACAAATTCACAATGAATTTCTCAAGCGTTGTAAAAAGCATGACGCCGTCAGTTAACATGCATCAAATTTGTATTAGAAAAGAATAAATCGAATACACAACTTATGGTACGAGCGGTATAAAGATACATAGTTTTTTTACAAACATAAAAATGTCAGTCCTAAAACACAGAAACAGTTTCACAAAGCTTACATGTGCGTTATAGAAAAAAACATTTGAAATGTAGTAAAATAAATAAAAATAAGTACAAAGTCCGTCGACTAAATAAATATCTGATTTCGTTTGTTCCAATAGGTATTTTTTAATTGTAGATTTAAAACGTTTTTGTGAAAGGTAATATTCAGTTTCAAAGAGACATCGATTTATTACCGTGGGAATTTGGTAGCTTAGTGTTTGCTTGCCATAATTGGTGCGTTTGACTGGAACAAGCTTACGTTTCGTCTGAAAAGCATATCGGCTGCTGGAATTATCTGGACAAAAAAAGAACAATTTATGATGATGGATGTACTTAAGTAGACAGAAATTATATACTTCTTTTACTTTTACTTCTACTAAGGATGGCATGTTTCTGAAATAGCGGTGACGTAGGTAAATCTGGAGGTCTTCCATGAAACCCCTCAATAGCACGCATAGCGCGTTTCTGAATTGAAATTAGTTCAAGGTAATTGCTGGACGTCGTAGTTCCCCAAACAAGGATACAGTATGATAACCTTGAGTACAGAAGTGGGTAATGCATGGATAACTTTAACCAGGGGGGCATCAAATGAGATACTTTATACAAACAGCCGACTGTTTTACTTAGATCAGAGATTAATTTGGTGGTGTAAAAATTCCAAAAAAGATTCTCATTGAACCAAACACCAAGAAATTTCTGGTTTTTAAACACGCTTCAATTCAGTATGCTCGTAGAAAATTTTCAGACTGATACTCTCTACTGTATTAATAGGATAAAAAATAATGTAGTTTGTCTTTGATAAATTAAAGCTTAACCTATTGGTCAATAACCAGTTATGTACCTTTCTTAAATATGCATTTGCCGTAGCCTCCATTTGGGGCAAGGAGTGGGATGAAAAAAAAAATATATTCGTATCGTCAGCGTACATGACCTGATTAGGCGATTCGGATATACTAGCGATATCATTTACGTATACTAAAAACAATAACGATCCTAATATTGATCCTTGAAGAACACCATGCTGAATTGCCAATTTCTCTTAGGGTATGCCATGAACTTGAACATACTGCAATCTCTTATTTAAATAGTTCTTTAGCATGTCAGATGCAATACCACGTATGCCATAACTGATAAGCTTGCGTAGCAGGGTGTTGTGATGAACGCAGTCGAATGCCTTTCGGAAATCTAAGAAAAGACCAAGAGTGTACTGTTTGATTTGGATATTTTTAATAATTTTTTCTTTTACTGTTAAAAGCGCCTGCTCTGTTGATTTGTTTTTCAGAAATCCATACTACGAGGAAGTAATAACATTGAACTTATGGAACAAATTTTCGAGACGAGCATTAATGACACCTTCAAAGACTTTTGATAAAACGGGTAGAACAGAAATGGGCCTATAATTAGATATGTCATTCTTTCCCCCACTTTTGTAAACTGGACATACACGTACTATAGTCAGCTGATCTGGGTACACTCCGCTTTCTAAAATACGATTTGCGATGTAACAAAAGACGTCACATATTAAAGAAGATACATGCTTCAAAGGTACTGCTAGTATACCATCATACCCTGGTGAAACATGATTTTTTACCTTATGTATTAATGAAGCTATTTCATGAGTAGTAGTTCGCATAAACGCAATCGAATTTTGTAAGGGAGTGATTAGATTAGAAAGTGCGTCTGGCACTGATGTGGTCACCGATGTACGTATAGAATCTGCTACATTAATGAAAAAATCACTGAAAGTGGTTGCGAGATCAGAGCCTGTAATTTCACCATTGACTGTCATTATAGTAAGGGGTGGGTCTGGATTACATTTATTAGTTAAAAAGGTAATTTCACGGCAAACTTTTCTACTGTAAGAATGTACTTTGGTAAACCGATCAATAATATATATTAGGTAAATTTACCTATTTTAACGCCCTGGTTAAGTTTATTTCTGTAGTTTTTTTAATTCAATGAGGGTGTTGGCATCACGGCTCTTGATAAACTTGTGATACAAATGGTGTTTCGTTTTATTTCTTTTGTATAGTTCCTGAGTCATCCAAGGCTTTTTCAACTTTTTGCAAGTTTTAGTTTCCTTTAGTGGAAAGGCATTGTTGTAGCACCAAAGAAACTGTTTACTAAATGCATTATATGCTTTGTTTACGTCAGTTGTATTGTACATATTATCCCAATGTGAACTTTCGACTAATGTTTTGAACATACTCATTGTGTAAGCATTAATTACTCTGTATAACCGTGGGACCTTCACATCTGTGTCGTGCATGACAGGCAGGAACCAAAAGATTGGCAAATGATCGCTGATGTCATGGGACAGGACAGCAGAGAGAATGTTATTAGTCACCAGATTTGTAATACATACGTCTAGTAGACTGCTTGTTTCAACAGTTACCCTTGTGGGTAAAGATATGCAATTCCAGCAGGCAAAGGATGCAACGGTATTATTCAATTGCGTTGCACATGAATCGTTCGACAATAAGTTAATATTTATGTCACCCACAATAATAAATACGCATCCGGCAGAACTCAGATACAACAGTAAATTTTCAAGGAAGTCGAAGAAGTGCCGTACTGTACCACAGTACACAGTAAGTGTAGAAGCTGTACCACAGGAAGCCTAAAAATAGTGCTTTATATAGTTGCGACATTGATGGTACTGTTGCGCCCCAGGACTTCCCGCCGAGGAACGCAAGAAGGTCCACAATGGCTGCCAAACGCTTTGTCATGTACGAGATGTGAGGACTCCAAGACAAGTAAAGATCAATGATGACGCCAAGAAATCGGTGCGTTCGTCTATATCGTATAGTTTGGTCATTAATCCGCAAACCATACGGGGCCATCGCTTTGCGAGTAAAAGCAACGAGTGCACATTGCTCAGTTGAAAGCTCCAGGCCTTGACTTCTTAGGTATGTCGACACAGCCGTTGAAGCTATCTGAAGCCGTACGCGGACTTGTAGACGTGTCAATCCTGAAGCCCATATGCATATGTCGTCTGCATATACGGAGAGCTGTAAGGTTTGCGGTAACGAATCGGCGAGACCAACGAGCACCATGTTGAACTGGGCAGGGCTGAGTGCTCCGCCTTGCGGTACACCACGACTGGTATAGCTAGACGGCGTTGGTCCGTCTGCAGTCAAAATAAAGAAAGATCCTCCATTCAAATAGCTGCGTCTCCAACGAAAGGCGTGTCCACCAATCCCTACAGCTTCTAAGGCGTCCAGAATTGCATGATGATCTACATTGTAATACGCACCTTTAACATCAAGGAATAATGCTGCAGTGATTCGTCTCGGATGTTTCTGGTGCTGTACATATGTTACAAGGTCAAAAACGCTATCTATTGGCGAGCGTCCGCATCGAGAGCCAGCCATTATCTCTAGATAGACCTTGTAAAATTCTAAGTACCATTCTAACCCTGTAAGGATCATTCTCTCCATTACCTTGTCGACACAGCTCGCCAGTGCTATTGGACAGTAAGATTACAATGCCAATGGAGATTTGTCAGGCTTGAGGAGTGGAACAAGGCGACTGGATTTCCATGCTATGATGCGTTGTATAGGCCAAGAAGCGCATCTCTGGCCTCTTGACCAAGGTTCGCAAGCGCAGAGTGTGTGATGCCATCGGGTCCTGGTGACAGAGATTGCCTGCAATCAGCAAGTGCGGCCTCCAGTTCTTCAGTGGACAAAGGAGCGTCCATACGAGGATCGCTGGAGCAACGGGTTAAATAGGAATAGGTGTTCAAGGCTGGAACATCGGATCCGCGATCCTTGCGCAGTACTCTTCGACTACGTAGACTTCTTGGTGTCCTTCAAGGATGGCTAGATATTTAAATGGACGGCGCTATTGAGGAGCTGTTCGAAGTTCGCGGTGTGTTCTCCAGACAACCGACAGAGGTTTACGCAGATCGAGAGGCTCACAAAAAGATTTCCTGCAGCTCCTCTCTGGCCTCTCAAAGGTCGCAACTTAATTTAGTCCATCTGTACCGTCGCTCCGCTCGCCGGCGGATTGCACGGAAGCTCTGTATTTCCACATCAAAAGCTGTGTATTTCTCCAATGACTGAAATTAACGCATAGCATCCTGCATGGCTTTGGCGATGTGAATTTCCGGGGTGGACAAAAAGCCTTCATGACATGCGTCTTCCATAAGTGATTTAAACACGGACCAATCTAATGTCTGTTTAAAATTTGATGGAACGGATTTGGATGGGCCTTTTATCTTCAAGTAGGTAGGAATGTGGTCGCTTCCGTGAGTTTCTATATCTGCGAACCAATGGACATAGCGAGTGAGGCATTGCGAGACAAAAGCTTAGTCTAAACAAATACTGTACGTCCGGCCGCGCAGAAACGTGGGACTGCCAACGTTTAGACAGCAAAGTTCATTGTCGCAGGCAACGGAAAAGAGGTTTCTCCCTTTCTATAATTTACCTTGCTGCTTCCCCAAAGTGAATTATGTGCGTTAAAGTCCCCAGAAACAGTCCATGGATCAGGAGTTGCATCTATGATGTCACTGAGTCTCTGTCTGTCGAAACGACTTGGATGGAGAAAGGTAAGCGCCCACTAGAGTAAACGCAAGCTTTTTTTTTTTTCACGGTCAAACAGGCATACTGAATGCTGTCATGCGGCTGCACTGGATGAACAACGTAAGCCAGTTCACATCGTACGTAGATAATCGCCTTACTAATGTCATTACAAGTCAATGATAGGTAACCCTAGGTTACGATAGGTAACCTAGGGTTACCTATCGTTACTTATCGATAGGTAACCTAGGGTTACCTATCGCCGAAACAGGAACTTTAAAGACGTGTTAGTGCACGCAAAAGTCAGCCAACAGCATTCCCCCGTAATAAAAGCATGTTGTCGCCCTAGGTGCAAAACCTGCAGGCACCTTCAAAGTGACATTAAAATTAAAAGCTCCGCAAATAGTTATACACATGAAGTCCAATCTAGCTTCACTTGTACAAGTTCGGATGTAATTTATATGCTTGAATGTTCCTTCTGCAAGAAACAATATATCGGTGAAACAGGACAATCAATGAACGTCAGATTAAACGGACATCGCGCGGACACAGCTATAGAGCTTCCCAATGCCGTCGCCGAGCATTTCAACCAACCAGGTCATAACTTTGATGAACTTAAACTCTACATCTTACAGTCAAATTTCTGTTCTGAACGACAAAGAAAATACAGAGAATCATAACTTATCCATAAGTTCAAGACATTGCAACCAATAGGCATAAACGTTTCAAAGGGAGCTTTAGAATCTATTCGCTATGCTAAACTGCAAGCTATAGGCAACAACACTTAGTCTGATTTCTTGGCGTATCCCGCACCCCTTTTTTCCCCCTTTCCATTCCTTTTCTATTTTTTTTTCAGCCGGCGTGTCAGACGCCCTTGACACGCCGGCTAACACGCGTGCGTTGACAGACCGGCTTGGGGGGGGGGGGGGGGGGGGGAGGTGCCCCCGGCTTTGACCTTGTGCACAGCGTTCCTTTACTCCCAATTCGACACTCTAACACACCTTCCCTCGTTTCCGCACCCTCCCACATCCCACCCTCTCCCCTTTAGAAGAACCCAACCTATATACACTGTGGCGAGGAAAGCGTACGTCGCCTTGAAGAAGAAAAGTCCACTTGTCGAAACGTTGGCTCCTGCATTCACCTTGTTGACGTTTTGCTCATCGTCTTGAATTTCCATCCCCCGCATTGCCCGCGTTTTCCCTGCATTACAAGTCAATGACACATAAGGTCCATAGCGTGAGATTCGGACGGGTTTCTGTAGGTTCGGTTCACCGACGATTTGTAGATGGGAATGACGTGCGCGATTCTCCAGTCATATGACAGGGCACTGTCATCTATAGATTGCTGAAAAAGCACACGCAGAAAAGCGGATGAGTGTGGAGCAGTAACCTTTAGTTATTTAGAGCATATACCATCAGGACCAGGACTCGATTTATTAGGAAGCCGGTGTACGGCTTTTAAAATCCCTCTGGAGTCCCAACCACATCCGGAATACTAACACACTGAGAATGAGGCAAGATACATGATGGGGGCATGATCCTTTCAATAGTAAATACGCTGGCAAATGGCTTATTGAGTTGGTTAGTGGTCTTGACGGGGGAGAGCTGCTGACCTGCGTCCTGTATGTCAGGCTGAGTTCTAAACTTTCCAGGGTACACAATTTTCAGAAAGTGCTTGGGATTAGTTTTTTAGAATTCTTGGTAGTGTGGTATTGAAGAATGAATCCTTAGGCATTTTTATCTCAGTTTTACAAAGACGTGCAATATCTTAACCGAAGCACTAGCCTTGTTAATATGCATGGCAGTGCTATTAAGCGTTTCAAATACCGGTTAAACCAAGGGCTTTTCAGGCTGGGACAAATACAAAGTTTTCGGATAAACATATATCCCTTACGCGCAAAATTATGTACTTGAATAGTGACAAGTTTTCCTCAACAGAACGGCTTCTGAAGTTATGCTTTACAGGTGACAAAGATTCGTTTAAAAACCTATATACTGACTGCGGAGATAGTTGCTTTAGAATAGTCATAAATATATTTTCGCTGGATTACTTTCTTGTGGACATTAGCGCTGAATTGATAATTAAACTGGATTAACTTATGATCCCTGATTTCTTCTAGAACATTAGCGGAAATAGCGTCAGGATGCGTGCTACATACAAGGTCAAGAATGGCGGTGTCGCGTGTGGGTTCTTTCACGATCTGGTGTAATGAAAACAGGTTCAGAGTGTGAAGAAAATTGTGACATTCCTGTTTGTGCGAGCTAGAGCTGAAAAGGAAATTATTGCTCCAATCAATTCCAGGGTAGTTGACGTCTCCTGTTAAAATTATAGGGACGCGAGGAAACCTGTTTCGAATGACTTCTAATTCAGAAGTCAAGCATGGAATGAAATTAGAATCGGGGACTGGAGGACAATAGCAAACACCGATAAGAACGGAAGAATGTGATGAAATGTAGCGTACAATGACCCAGCAGGTTTCAATGGAAGATAATGGCACAAGCACACTTTCAGAGTGAATTGATTTTCGAACAGTCACAAGAACCCCACCATCATGCGCTGTACTGCTGTCTTTTCTGCATATGTCGAACTCAGAATGAATAGTCAGTACACAGCCTGGTACGTCAGTTGCATACGCGATCATAGAACAGACAAGATCATGTTGCTTAGATAAAATATTGCGCAAGTTGAAAAACAAAAATGAGAGCGGAAGAACGTTTTTCGGCTTGTTTTGAGATTTTACAGGCGTCGCCTTGTCATGTCATTGCGAGCCAGCGGATCGCGTGGATTGAGATTACATGTTTGCCAAGGAGACCACAGTGCCAGAGGCAGAATCAAAAATGTATGTTTGGCCATTAGCTGAAAGTTTGTCAAACTTGAGCCGTACGTTTTGCCCCTGATCGCGGAAATGTTTTCCCAAATCCCACAACCGCTGTTTCATTGCACGCATCTTAGACTGGAAGTCGTCCTCGAACCACACTTTCTGATCCGTATGGTCCTTCAGTTTCGACGAGTTCGCGAAAACTTCGTGTTTACTTTTGAAGTTCAGAAACCAGATGATGATCGGCCTGCTAAAACCACTTTTGGGACGCCCCAGACGATGTGCGCCTTTAATGTTTCCTACTTGGAGGCCCAGTTTGCTTGAAAAGAAATTTCGAACATTTTCGGGAGTTTCATCCCAAGTCTCCGTTTGCCCCTCTGGAAGTCCCTTCACAATCAGGTTTTTTCGACTACATCTGTTCTCTAGGTCATCCAGGCTGCCCGATAGCTGGTCTATTTTTATTAGCAATAAATTAATCGACGAAGATGTTTTGGTAGCAGTTAATTTAAACCTGTCCATGTTTTTGACGGCAGTTTCAAGAGTGGATACGCGTTGGGCACGGTAGTACTAGTAGTAGTAAACGGCTATATTGGGGTCCTGAGGAGCTAAGCGGGGGCCTGCAGGTCCCTACCCAGCCGTTGGCTAGTCCCATGTCGGAGCAGAGAGGCCATGCGACTCCGCTCGTTCACGGGCCCTCTGGACAGCCAGGAGCTGGACGTCCTGTCTCGGGTCTGTGATGGCCTTCGTGCAGTCTTCTTCTTGGTTAAAATCCTGTAACGCAGGGCACTGCCAGAGCATGTGATTTAATGAGATAAATTGTGCCACAATCTGGGCAGAGTGGATCAATGTCCACGCTTCACGGTCATCAATTTTGTTCCACAGTGCCATTCGGTTGATGCTTGGTACCCATTTGGAATTCAACATTTCTTGCGTCTGGAGATTCTAGTTTGACGAGAATAGCGTAAAGAATTTTGCTATCACCAGCACAGGTGTTGGGCTCAGCGTCACCACAGCACATCACTCATCAGCACATCAGCTCACCGACATCATAAATCACACCTGATGAAGTATCGCTGTCCTGTGGTATTATGTTGCGGACATTTATCTTGCCCAGCATTTTGACTGTACTCAAGATGTCCAGCGCTGCTCTGTTCTGAACATCGACCACGAGAATGTTCTTACGGGTGTTAACTCTCCCATCTGTAATATCATTCGGAACAAGAGCCTCTAGTGTGACAGATATGGCTTGCCTGTTTAGTCGATTCATATCGTCGGTCGGCGTCTCGGGCAAGAAGAAGAGGATGGCGTGAACCGTGTCATTGTTCTTTGCCATCGTCCAGAGAACCCACAATGCGGTGCCAGGCTCGGCCTGCCCGTCCCAACGTGGGAGCGGCCCGCTGCGCGATAATCGCGTATCTCAGGACTCACAATAAAGTTTTAGAGCGCAGCTCTTTGGCGCCCATTCCCACGTTTCGCGTCGCCGTCGGCCTTGTCGTAACCAAGATCATCATCCGCGCTCCTGCTGCCATCTCTCGCGCGTGGTGTGAGTCTTGCACTCCCCTTGTCATAGAGTTTCACGTAATAATTACTAGAGGGAGCTCTGGCGTTAGTGTCTGCGGGAGCAGTAATGGGAGCGGTTGTACCGGTTGTACCAGCATGGGAATCATGGGAAGTACATGGATTAGCCTAAATTTCGTCTGTCTGGCTTCAAACGGCTTTGCGACTTTGTAAACTCGTCATTTTCAACAATTTACTGCGTAATAAATAATTAAACATTATTAAACTTCTCCGACTGCAGGATTTGAACACACAGCACAGAAGCACAGAAGCCGGATATTGAGACTACGACCTACTGAACTCCGGACCCGCACAGATCTCCTTGCTCCAGCACGCCTGGTCTAGTTCGCTCCTTTTGCCGCTAGGGACAGAGCGTACGAGCAGAGTGGCGCTAGTTATAACCTGTTCGCTGTCGTCTGCTTCTGCGATCTGTCTAGCGCTCGTGTTGCCATTTCGGTAGGCACAAAGCGCTTGTATTGGCGGCAAATGAATAAATTCAGAAATATAAAAAGAAAACGGGAATTTGCGAATGCTTTGCGTTTGAATAGTGAAAATAGAGGAGGAGGAGCGGTGCATGAAATGTAAACAACGAACATAGGTGGCAGCTGCAATGCTAGATCGACGGCATAAATTTCCCTTTCCTAGCCTCTGTAAGAGACTGGAAACATTGTTTTAAAATATTCATAGGATAATCTAGCTTTCTTGAGTTGATTACAGATGGCCTAATGTCGTAGGTGACATTAGGATTTACTGCTCTGTGCCGTAGTGAAAGGCAGATGATCTGGTAAAAGTATTCACGAGTAAGTCCTCTGCCCGATAAGTGACATAGGTTGATTGATTCTGTTTCAACGAAAGGTGAGCATATTTTGTTTTTAATGTCGTTGGATGTCTAGCTCAGTAGAAAGCTTGCAAAAGTGATCCCAGTGCTTTAGAACGTGCTGCACTGCAGGCCTTAAATTATGTCACAGAACTATTTTCAACCTGTAAAGCTAGCTTTTCTGCGTGGTACAGCGGCATAACGGTGGTGCCAAAGATACGTACGCAGTGAAGCTGTGTGCTTAATTCTCTTTTCGAACTCACGACGCATTCACGGACAACTTTTAAGAGTTGAAATGAGAGGTAATCGTTCTGTCGTCGAACATTACGGTGGTTTCAAGTTTCTAAATAACGCAGAAGTGAATTTTACAACGTATACAATGAAACTGTTGTGTACTTTACGAACTCTATAAACAATTCTTTCTTCCTTTCCTTCCTTTTTTATTTTCCTTTTCTTTTTTTCTTCTTTTTCCTCCCTTAAACTCATTCTATTAACTACTATTCGCAGAAACAAGTGAACAGCGCTCGCATATATATATATATATATATATATATATATATATATATATATATATATATATATATATATATATATATATATATATATATATATACATGGCCCGGCCTTCGTCAGAATAAACTGACGGTTGTTGATTTATTCTGACGAAGGTCGTGCCACGGCCGAAACGTTAAACCATTAAAAATGCAATTTTCGTAAGTGTGCTCCGTTTCTTCAACTACCTATGCACCAGACCTACAGCATTTTTCCTTGTATTATACATACATATATATATATATAGGAAATTATCAGTCATAGCACTCGTAGTACAGCCCTCTGGGCCGTTCTCTTTTCGAAAATAGTTATGTTAGGATTAGCATAATTAGACAAAGGTATTTCGCTCTCGCGAGCAGCATTCCTTGGGATCGTACGCATTTGGGCTGGTTGGTTCATGATTACGAGCAATAAAAACAGCGCTAAACGACAGGACGAGTGAAGGGACGCAGACAACAGCGCTGACTAACAACCAAAGTGCCTTTATTCTTTCAGTCAGCATATATATGCTCCGCCGCTATCTGAAACTACCGAATCAACAGAATTGGGCATGCTCAGTGGGATTGCAATTAATGCGATAGGAAGGCAATCTCCTTCGGAAGGAGAGAAATAGACGGGAGGCTTACACATGCTTCGCCACTAACGTGAATGTGGAAAGCTTCGGAAATAAGGCGTGCGCGGTCATCGCGGTATTTTTACAGGTAGGTCACACCTTCGAAAAATGGCTTGCAGCCGCATTCATTGCAATGCAGTGACAACTGACTATCTTTTGCTCGTTTTTGAAATTTGTTAGAGTGCTCGCGCATGCGGTCATTGATGCACCGTCCCGTTTGGCCGATATAAAAACGCTTGCATGAAAGGGGAATCTTATACACCACACAGTCACAACAGTCACCAACAAACCTCTGTCTGTGCTGCTTTTTACAACTTTTCTTGTTGTTCTTGCTTACCCGATTGACTTGGTGGCACAGGCAACCTAACTTGTTCTTGGCAGTGAACAGCAACCTGACGCCTGCCCTGCTGACAACCTTTTTGAGATTGTGCGCAACCTGGTGCACATATGGTATAACCGCAACCATTTGTCGTGAGCGATTCTCAGATAGAGCAGCTGCCGACTGCTTTCCTTTAAGGTTCGTTGCGAGGCTTTCAGCGATGCTGGTCAAAAGCGGTGCCGGGAAACCTGCGAGCTTCAGCCTGCCTACTTGCTTTTCGAAGCTTACATCCACTTGGTGGTCACAAGACCGGATGAGGGCCGCCTTCATGCAGGATCTTCCTATAACGCGCTTGACTATCTTTGAGTGCGCGGACGAAAATGGGAGAAGGCTCTTATGAGACCGAGGAGCATAACCCCAACATACATGATTGCTTGAGAACGTTAGCTCCAAGTCTAAGAAACGAAGCTTGTTGTCTGACGGATGCTCCGTGGTCAATTCAAATGAATCTAAAACTATGCGGAACAAGTCCAATATTACCGCAGCAGCAGGCTGCGCGTCAGTAGTGTTAGTATTGTAAAAAATTAAAAAGTCATCGACGTAACGCATCACTTTTACAGTGCTTGTCTGGCTGAGCTTAGTTACAAGATTGCGGTCATAGCTGGCTAATAAAATGTCACTAAGAACAGGGGCTCTATATGAACCGATGCACACACCTTTCTTCTGTATGAAAAGCTTATCCTCCATTGAAGCGAAAGTGGAAAGCGTAAAGTGGAAACCTATAAAGAAAGGAGACAAATAAGGAGACACAATCTCTCCAGTGCTATTCACGGCGTGCTTAGAAGAAGTATTCAAGCTATTAAACTGGGAAGGCTTAGGAGTAAAGATCGACGGCGAATACCTCAACAACCTTCGGTTTGCCGATGACATTGTTCTATTCAGCCACAATGCAGACGAGTTACAACAAATGACTCAGGACCTTAAAAGGGAGAGTGTAAGAGTGGGACTGAAGATTAATATGCAGAATACAAAGATAATGATAAATAACCAGGCAAGGGAACAAGAGTTCAAGATCGCAAGTCAGCCTCTAGAGTTTGTGGAGGTGTACGTTTACCTAGGTTAACTAATCACAGGGAACCCGGACCATGAGAAGAAAATTCACAGAAGAATAAAAATGGGTTGGATCGCGTACGGCAGACATCGTGAGCTCCTGAATGGAAAAAAAATTGTGGGGTTTTACGTGCCAAAACCACTTTCTGATTATGAGGCACGCCGTAGAGGTGTACACCGGAAATTTCGACCACCTGGGGTTTTTTAACGTGCACCCAAATCTAAGTACTCCTGAATGGAAGCTTACCGTTATCATTGAAAAATAAAGTATACAATCAGTACATTTTACCGGTGCTGACATACGGCGCAGAGACTTGGCGGCTGACAAAGAAGCTTCAGAACAAGTTAAGGACTGCGCAAAGAGCGATGGAACGAAGAATGCTAGGCATAACTTTAAGAGACGTAAGGAGAGCAGTTTGGATCAGAGAACAAACGCCCATAGACGATATTCTAATAGACATTAAGAGAAAAAAATGGCGCTGGGCAGGTCATGTAATGCGTAGACTAGATAACCGTTGGACCATTAGGGTAACAGAATGGGTACCAAGAGAAGGGAAGTGCAGTAGAGGACGGCAAAAGTCTAGGTGGAGTGACGAAATTAGGAAATTTGCGGGTGCTATTGATGATGGTGATGATGATGATGATGAACAATGTGACTTATATTAATCTGCAAGATCTGTGCGGTTTGCTACTACCTGAAAAAGACAATAGGAGAGGCTATTTAACGCTATTTTAGAGAGCAGCGGACTGCACGGTCCGACATTTTTTAGCTTCGGGCAGTCAACTTTTGGAGCCAAGTGACCGATCAATGTCTTGTGACATCACTGTCACTGTGTTCATAAATATAATGAACTAGACCAGCAGTTCGTCACAACACAACAGCTGCCGTTCTAATTACAACGCCGCAGCAGTCAACCGTAGAGTTGCAGACGAACAGGTTATAAAAGCGACACCAACGGCCAATGCTTGAACGAGAGTGAGCACAAGTGGCTCCCATAAAAACCGGATATCTGTGCAGGTCTGGAGTTCCATTAGGTCGTGAGTGAGACCATTAAGCCACGGACGCATGTATCGACGAGCGATGTGAAACGCCCGTATGAATTTATCGCGGGCATGAGACGCCATGAGACGCTTGGCGCGTTTCGATTTGGCCACCTCCTCTCCGCGGCGGTGACAGCTCGATGAGGCGTCGCCGGAGCGCTGGCTCGATAGCGGCGGATCGTGGTGTGTGCTGCCCAATGCGAAACGCAGAACCGCCTCCGTTCGGCACTGCTTGTTCTGTATGCACTTGCCTGTTGTTGAAATAAGGCAGCAGCTGCGCTCAAAGATCGCATTACCAAGAAGCGTAATCGTCGACCAATATTTTTCCATCCATCCATTCATCCCTGTCGTTTTTGTTGAAGATGAGGAAGCAGTGACGATTCTCCTCTTTCCTTTTTGCCTTGCAACTGTCAAGTAATCACCGTCATTCGACACATCTGATGCAGAGTAGTGCAGCAGGGTGTCTTCGGAGCCTGTGTCGCTCAAGAGGTGATTGCGCTTCCTCGGAGCGCTTGACGCTGTGACGTCTGTCTCCTCCAGACGTCTAGCTGACTCCGCTTCCATCGTGGAAGGTCTCGGAAGCAACGCCTCCCGAAAACACGCAAAGATATTCGTAAAATGAGAGCAGTGGAAAACGGGGTTTCACACAAGAGCCACTTCTTCGTCTTCCCTTGCGGAAGACGAAGTTCCATAACATTGATAATGACACCGGGCTGCGTGGTGATGAGCAAGAGGCACAATGCTTACGTGTACTTAGACAATTACCAGAAGAGTTTCTACGTGACTTTTTTTAAAGCTGATTGCATCTGCTTTCTGTTGTCACATTCGCTTCGTTGCCTTGCAGGCGCACGTGCAGTAAGATGTAAACAATAAAATTGGCAGTGGCTTAGCTCGGTTATGCCAGGATATACGTAGCGAAAGCTAAGGTGCAGCCGGAAAGCTGGTCAGCCTTGGTTAATCTTGATTGCAAGTCCAGGTTAGTGTGGTTGTCTAGCTATCTTGCGGCGTTTAGCCAGTCATTCGGCGCGTTGTTCGTTTGTTTCCTGGGCGATTCGTTTCCTCTTCATCTCGCTCTGATGTTGATTCCAGACCTCCTCCTGCTTATCAGAATTGTCGCCGTCCATACTGCCGCCTCAACTGTCGTTGTGGCGCACGCGAGCTTTCTTTTTCAATCCTCCGTCATTTTATAAGGCATGCGATGCAGCTGGCGAAGCGAGCGGAGGCGGGCTCAACGACGAGGAATGCGGTGTGACGTCATACCAAACGATGGCGGCAGAGAGGCGCGGTGCTGCGCAGCGGCAGAACACCTGTAGCTCGGTACTACTAGTGGCGCATGCGCAGTAGTGACTAGGGAGCGAGAGACAGAAATATCCGCGGCGAGGCGCGGGTTGTGACGTCATGTGCCTCCTCGGAGCACCGCTACGGCGAAATCGCAAGTTCGCGGCCAGTAAAGCTTTCGCTTTAAAACTTTTGTTCTACATAAACGTGCGGCTGATTATATCATCACTTGTGCTGTTTCACTCGCATTTATCTTCGCAGCGCTGTTAGTGTTACCATCAATCTATACCGACTGGCTAAATTTTCTCTCCCCTTCAGTAAAGTTCGTGTATAGAACGCGAAACCATTAACAAAATTGAGGATTATGCGCTTTTAAGTTAATGTGGCACTACAGTGAGCCATTCATGGGCGCAATTACACGAATGAATGCGTTGTCTTGCATGACAACGTTGCCTGCTCCGTTTCAAGCGAAGGCTAGGCGTCGATGCACGCCTCGTAGCCCCCATTCCTGTATTACATTTTTTTAACAAGGAGTGAACACGCCTTTCTTCACAAAGTGCACGAGAGTGCAGCTGAGTTAAATTATTTGAAGGAAAGTGAATGCTAGGCTAGAAACGCGCTTAACTGTCACCTGTGCGCTTTAAGCGTCTACACGCTTGCTTAGTACTGGCTCACGTTGTCCAAGTTGTAGGAATGCTACCAAAGGCTATCCGCAAGTAGGAGGACACTTCTTAAGTATAAAGTTTGCGAGACTCCTGGAAGATAATTTCATATTGCCAATTACGGGACGAAACACCCGACCTAGAGTAACCGACATTATCGTGACGTGATGAGGCAGAGCAAAATTTGCTTAATTCGTTTCTTGTGTGTTCTGTTTCTCATGCCTGCGTTCGTGGATGGCGGCTCCAGCGACTGCATGAACGGAGCGAAGCAATGCATGATGACATCATTACGTACCCGCCGTGGTTGCTCAGTGGCTATGGTGTTAGGCTGCTGAGCACGAGGTCGCGGGATCGAATCCCGGCCACGGCGGCCGCATTTCGATGGGGGCGAAATGCGAAAACACCCGTGTACTTAGATTTAGGTGCACGTTAAAGAACCCCAGGTGGTCGAAATTTCCAGAGTCCTCGACTACGGCGTGCCTCATAATCAGAAAGTGGTTTTGGCACGTAAAACCCCATAATTTAATTTTTTAACATCATTACGTATCCACCTTCTGGGTGCCGAAAGCGAGACTGGTTTATACGAACAAATACTGTACAGTAAACTCCCGTTAATTCGACGCCGTTTAATTCCAATTTTCTTTTCATTCGAACGCACTGAAAAGTATCGTCGAAAAACCATACATTGTTACGGAAAGAAAACACGCTTAGTTCAAACTCCAAAGCACGCCAAATCGGTTATTTCGATTGCCGCAGACCAGCGTCCCTTCAGGCGCACATTAGTTACTATAAGTTTGAAAGCACAAGAAACTCAGTAGGCAACGTTACTGCTTCCCTTGGCGGGACGCTGCTTCAAGTAAATTTATTTGTGTCATTTAGTAGCCGACGTTAAAACACGTCTGGGCTCTTCACCGCATGCTGGCGAAGTCGCGCTTCCAGAGCAAGAAAGAAAAAGACATTACACACTACTTCAAACAATAAAAAAATTATTTGAATTCGGTCATTTTGGAGCTGTTCATTAATTCGACCTTTCGCATAATTCGACTAAATCTCTCGGTGCTGCAATGTTAAAACTAACAGTAGTGGGCTGTATTAAATTATTTACGACGCTTTGACGCATAACAGCTTGTTCTTAATATATTTAAAACAGTTTAGAGGGTTTGACTTTCATTTGCTGTACAGAAATGACAGCTCAGTACTTCTTTAATCCATGCTTTCTTTCCCTGTGTTGCAGCGCTCAGTAATTGAAACGCGTTAGCCGGACCCGATGGCGACCGGCGAATTTCGCGCCACTCCGGATATGCGCTGCGTCACCGCTGCAGGGCCGCATGCAATCACGATGCGTCCCAAAACACTCTTTTTTTCGTCGATATGACACGATGCATTAGCCTGGTGGCGCCAAAAAAGATGCCGGCAGCCATGCGCCCGATCGTCGCGTTCAAATCGCTGAGCCGCCCCCACCCAACCTGAACAGTTCAGAGTTCACCTTTCGAGCCTTCTTTTCTTTAGCTATGTAGTAAAGCTCAGCGTACGTTTCTCCTTTGTCCAACTGATAGCAGAAACATTAGCCTCTGGTAATTTTTCCATAAAGGTGGTCGTCGCGTAAATCAAACGAGAAAAGGAGCACACACATATACTGGCGCGTCGGCAGAGCCCCGTTCTTCGATCGACGCACGTGGACGACATGAGCGGCTGACCAGAGGCAGCTGGAAGCCAGGTGCGGGAACGGAAAAAAGATAAAAACAGCGCCGGAGGAAAGGCGAGCAGGGCTTTATCGGCTCACGCAAACTTCCCCGTACAGGCGCTGCGGAGCAGACGCCGGCTACAAAAACGCCGACGAACGACGCACACGTCGTTCGACAGTTGCCGTCCTTTATAAGGCCAATCAATGCCGTCGTAGGATCGGTCCTACGCCGTGCACTCTATTGAGAAAGGTGATCGACTTTTCTAGCTCGCGAGCAAGGTCTGTCCTCTCTTTTTTCGATTTTATATTCTTATACGAGTGCCAGGCTTTAGGCATTGAGCTGTGCACTTGATTTAAATGATTGGCGCGCGCGCTAAGCTATTAGAGCGTTGCTGAAATTCTTGACCGCCTGTGAATTGTGGGGACAGCTCCGAACGTGTGGCAATTAGCGTTGCGTGTTCGTGTATGCGTGCGTGTGCGTGTGTGTGTTTGTTTCTTCTCACCCCTGCAACAAGGTACCCGACAAAGTGCGAACTTGGTTAATCCTCCTCCTCCTCCTCATCTCGTCTCGCTCTTTCTCTCTAGGTGAAACACAACATACTTCAGAAACTGGAAATTGCCGTTTACACAACGCTTGAAATGTGGCAGCGGTCACCTAGTCGCAATATACTTCGAAAAGTTAACGCAATATATTGAACGCTGAGCTAGCCGGTACTGTCGTGGCTCGCAAACAGCGCCAGGGGACAGACGCCGTCTGTGACCGCTTTGGTGTCCCCATTATGTTTACCATTCTCTGGCGCCGGTTGCGAAGTAAAGAAACGCAACATTAACCGTGCGACGGGGGAAAATGGCAATTACTTGGACTAACGGTAAGTAACATTGCATTTAGACGCATATCTAAGTGAAACATCAAATTAATTATTTAATTTCGTAGGTATTACGTGCCATGCCGACGACCTGATCACGAGGCACGCCGAATAGTAGGGGTCCCCGGATTATGATGAACATTGGTGGTCCTTTAACGTGCACCTAAATCTATTTAAAAAAACACGAGTGTTTATTTTTTTGCGTTTTTCCTTCATCTAAAAGAAGGCGTCACTGCTGGGACCGAGCCCGCGACCTACCTCGAGCTAAGCCGCGCAACGTCATAGCCACTGCAGGGCTACCGCAGCCGGTGTAACTAAGTCGTGAAGATCAAAAGTTCACCGGGGCTAAAAAAATCAATTAAGAGTATAATGACTCAGAAGGAATTTCCTGTGTTTGAAAGTTACCACATAACGTAGTCACTTTTACTTTTCACTTCGAACAGATTATATCAAAGAAGCGTCTGTGACAGACGCTTTATTTATTTATTTATTTATTTATTTATTTATTTATTTATTTATTTATTTATTTATTTATTTATTTATTTATTTATTTATATATACTGCAGTCTATACAGACCAAGCAGGTGGGTGTATTTCTGCAAAGACTCATGTAGGACAAGAATAATATGTGCTCTTGTGCTAGACATATGAAACAGAAAAAGGAAGGGAGCAAAGAGAGAAAAAAAAAGTAACAAGTTGGGCTTTTTGTGGCCAAAGAGGCGGCCTTACTTGCACGTCAAATTGCAATGTCAAAACAGATAATTAGGTAAATTCATTAATTAAATTGTAAGCAATTTCGCACTTTCGGACACGAGTTAATTGTGAAACTGAAGCTGAGCAGTTGTTAAGCTACGTCTGCTTACAAGAAGTTCAAAAACCAGCACAATTTTGAAATTTACGTCTTTAAAATCTGTTACGAAACACATTGGTGTTCCATTAAAAAGTTTACTCAAAGCCTATATCTCAAGCAGCTCAGGACGATCTTAACTGGATCGACACTGCATTTTTAGCATGTTTCTGGAACACGAGAATTGTGCAAGCCTTAAGATGTCTGTTAAACAGACATGACTTAACCGTTGCTCGACTTCAATTTCGCATTATCACCATGTGCCCTAAAGCGAAGAATTAAACAAATGTTAATCTGTGAATTTTTCTGATTAGCTACCCGCAGAGAACGAGTGAATAATATATTTAAATGATGGTTCGAGGCTTATTTGCGTACCGGTAATGGGATTATATGGTGAGTGACTATGGAAGCATCACTTGCAAAGCTCCTTAATAAGTCAAGTACGTTGCGAGGACGAAATACGGCTGGTGAACAGGCCCAGGCTATCGGCACAGGGCCACGGCTACCTGGAATAGAATGGCCGCCCACCTTCGGATATCAACAGCTTAGTCGCCGAAATAAAGTTTATTCACTCACATTGCGATTTCTTGCGCAAGTAATGTCTGCTACATCGAGTGAACCAATTCACCAGGCCCAAGTGCGCATTGTTGCTCTGCGCATTGTACTTAAAATCTGTACGAACTTTAATTTTCGTTAGGGAAAGAGAGAGACGGGAGATACTCGCAGACACGTGCTGTAATACGCACATATCATACATCCCAAGGCTGACTAAACGTTTTTAAATTTTAGATACTGATAATGACCATAACAAGGCTATTAGTATCGGGAAAAACAAATAGAGCATCAACGGCAAGTTACGAGAATTACATACAGCCTCAACGAAGAAGATTCATCTGGCATCCAAATCCTTAGAGGTCATCCGCGGGAAAAGCGAAGCGTCTCTGCAGTGGCGCTCAACAACTGCTTAGCTGTCAAACATTTAACTCTTTCAAAAAATTACTGATGGCAAGCCACAACGCGCGAGCTTTGTCAAACGAACAACGTGACGAAGAATCACTTAAATACTATAAAAGAGAGCCGTAAAACGTCCTTTCTGAAGTGCCTGAAACGATAGATTAAGGACGCAGCCTTTTGTGCTCCAAGCTTGGAACGTTTCTTCGAGCTGGTTTAAGAAGACAGGGGGCTTCTCTCCAGGATGAATTGGCTTTAATAGGAAGCTTTCGATGAAGCGTGTCACGCGCGGTACGCATTGAATTGATAGAGTCGAGGACGATTAATCGCCGCCGACGAGCTTTCTCGGGGCGCGCTCCGGCGTACAATGGCCGATTCGGAGACAGTGCGGGCGGTCATTTGGAATGCAGATGCGGGCTGCGCTCCATTGTCGGCCGGCGAAAGCGCGAAGCGTCTGGCAGGCCTATATCCTTGGCCTTTCTGCCACGTAGGCACACGAATTTGTGGCGCTGCTGCACGCGAGCAGGCCGTGCGAAACTGTAGATTCGCATCCAGTAGGAGAGGCTGTGTGCCAGTCGTGCAGTGAGTGCGCCGTCAAGCACGCAAGCGCATTAAAAGAGCTCGAACAAATCGCAGCACTCTTGAGCAATCCCGCGCTGCGCACTGTTAATCCCTCGCGTGTGTTGTAAACTTGCCAGCTGTCGAGGGGCGAGCTCCCGCTAAATCTATCGCGCACGCGCTGCGCGACTATTGCTCTCCTTCTGGGCCTGCCCGCAGCAATACTGCCAACCCGGTGAACTCTGTGACCGGAGAGCTACACAACACCCAAGCTTGGGATTTGTGCCGTTCTTGCGTCGTGCGTGCTTTTAGCGAAGGCATGAACAAGCTTTCGGGGCACACGTCGCGAGTACTTTTCGTGCAGGAAAAGTGAGGTGACCAGACTCACCCGATTTAGACAGGACACGCCCCGCGTTTACCGCCATGGTACCGCTACCCCACAGCTTACGTGTGGGATGGTGTTTTGTCCCGCTTTGGCCTCTTCAGACGCCGAGTTGTCCCGAAATGCGGGCCCTGTGGTGCCGAATTCGCCGTTCATTTGCACGGGTGTGATGGCGCCATGTTCAAGAAGACTCAATAGGCAGGCAGCTAAGCGAAGCACTATCGGAAATGAGGCAGCAGCATCTGAGGTGCTACCTTATAACTGTTTGGAAAGCGAGCCGTTCGCTTGCCCTGGCGTGACTTGTCAGAATGGCGCATTTGCAGGCCAAACTGCGATTCTGATCAATCCCAGAACGGGCGACCACATACGGCTCGCAAGTGTACTCGGTCAAGCTACAATGGACTCCTCGATGCGTTGGCTAAAGAAGCGTAGCCAAGCCAAAACGCATTGGCAACGCCGTCTTCAAGCCGTCTTGCTTGTATAGTATGTGTTGTTGGAAGCACGTAAGATAATGCCAGAACGCAAGCGGAAATTTACTGAAAAGCTTGGAAAAGAGTTCCCCTTCACATAAACAAAACTTGGAATAAACTTGGAATCTCTTTTTATCTCGTTCCCTACCAATATTTTGTAAATGTTGGAAGAATAAATATGATAATGACGATCTGGGGCCTTCCTCCCCCGTCCCGCTTTATAACGCGAGTCGCTATAAAGGTGCTGCTGCATTACCTAAGAAATACCGGAATGTGTGACAACGTGACTTCGCACTGTGTGACGTCGATTGTATTAGTGTGACACTGACACTGTGTATGACTGTGTGGCACTTTCGCAGACTGTGTAGCAGTGCCCACATAAACAGTTCTATATTTGTTTTTGTTTTGTTTTTGTTTGTTTTTTCATCTTTCGTGCCTCTTTCCTTTATTTGCGGTACAGGGTAGCCATCTGGAGATTCGTCTACTTAACTTCCCTGTCTTTCCTTTGCTGTTCACTTGCTATCTCTCTCTTTGTCTCTCTCTCTCTCTCTTTCTCTCTCTCTCTCTAGTCTCATAGGTGGTCCTAAGCGGAGCGCCGTGGTGTAGCTCCTTGGTCTGACCAAGTTTCGTTGCATACGACGTATTTCCCTTATTACAAGGCGCTGGACATTGATGATGATGATTATATGTGGTTTTTAATGGCGCAAGGGCCAGTTATGGCCAAAGAGCGCCATGACAAATGGTAATTTAAAGAATTTGTTGTGAATGGTGTGGACAGTGAATTCATTATGGTAAGTGTGACATGGCTGTATAAGGGCCTAAACATTTTCGCTGTAAATGGCGTAAATATATAGCTACTAAAATGATGACACCGATTAATTATAGACTTGGATGATGGAAATTGTGTTCTGATAAAAAAAACTTACGAAAACGAAACAACAGTTACACTAGAGCATCAAGACGGCCCTCGAATACAAGGGCTGGTAATCACGTGTTAAAATTTCCTGGCCAAATTATTTTCAGAGTGTCAGTTTCGGCTAAGAAATCTAAGACTATTTGCAGTTTAAAAAGCGGTTCATCACTAAGAAAAAATGCAGGGTGAAGAGGTATATTTTCCCGATATGCAGAAGGAAAATACTTTTTCCTCTCTGTTTCTATTGCAGGGCACTGGATAAGAACATGGAGGACTGTCAAGCTATCGCCGCACCGACTACAAGTAGGAGAACCCCCCCCCCAGTCAAGAGGTAGGAGTGAGTACTGTATGTGTGTCCCATTCTTAATCATCAAAGAAGTACTTCCTTGTACCGTGCTGTTTTGTCACTTATCCAATTCCGCAGTTTGGCTTTTATAATCTGTAACTTATTCAATGTTTGTGTATCCCACTCTGCTTGCCAATGATTCCTCAATTTACGGCGCAGAAAGGGCTTTAGGTCTGTGGAAGGAATGGGGTATTTCCATCTGTGTCGCTAAACCTCACTGACGTAGCGTTTTCGTCAGAAGCTACGTTGCCTTCTATACCTTTATGGCCAGGTACCCAGCATAGGATAATCGCTTGGTTGCACATATATGCGGAGCACAACAAGCTATACAGTTCATTCAAAACGGGATTCTTATACTTTCGTAAGCTAATTAGGGCTCTCACGACACTTAATGAGTCTGTAAAGACAACAGCCTTAGCGACATTTCTGCGCCTTATGTGTTTAATAGCCGAAAGTACAGCGTATGCTTCTCCCGTAAAGATACTGGTGTGTGGGTTTAGTGCCCCAGATGTTGAAAATGAGGGTCCGATAGCTGCGTAAGCAACACCAGCAGGAGACTTCGAAGCATCTGTGTAATATTCGTCACAGGAATACTTCTCTTTAAGTTTGAGAAAATTTGATTGTATGTGAGCCTCAGGTGCTTGTTTCGATAATTCTAAGAACGAGATGTCACATTGGATAGTTTGCCACTCCCAAGACGGTGTAAGCCGAATGGGGGCCATTAAGACATTCTCTAAAAGAGGTACCCCTGTTTTTTCTGAGAGTGCTTCCAACCGGAGGGACCGAGGAGGCCGGACACCTGGGCGGTTACGGAACAGCCTGGCCATGGACGAGTCGTGAATAATTGAATGACATAGATGATCCACAGCTTATTTTACCTTCAAGGCATACGAAAGACTTAAATATGTCCTTTGGTAGTATAGGACGCCGTTCGAACTTCCGTTGAGGCAGACGGGTCAAAATGAGCCAGAATTGGAGGCGTGGTAAGGAGAGTAGTGAGCTGCGAAAAAGATGCGGCATGGTTAGGTCCCCAAGAAAATAGGGCGTCTTTCTTCAAGAGAGAGAGAGAGAGAGAGAAGAATACAGGAAGGCAGGGATGTTAACCAGTCAATAGTCTGGTTGGCTACCTTACACTGAGGGATGGGAGAAGGGGAAGAGAAAGAAGGGAGAAAGAAGGTGTAGGTACGTGTACGGACAGCACTTCAGTTAAAGTCGCTCGAGCGAACCAGAAGTTCTGAGAAAACACAAAAGTGCCTTCACTGCCTTCTGATCCGATGATCGGTCGGGACGGTGCTCTAATATTGTCTGTTCACTCAGAGGACGATCATCTAGTTTCCTCAACGTGTCGGACAAAAACTGTATTTGTGCTTGAAATTGAGGACAATGGCACAATAAGTGGTCAATGTTCTCCTCGCATCCGCAAACATCACATGCAGGACTATCAGCAATTCCAATTAGTGCTGAGTAGGCATTGGTGAAGGCCACTCCAAGCCATAACCGACACAGAAGAGACGCTTCACGCCGGTGCACACCGGCTGGAGGTCTGAGTTGAAGTGACGGGTTTAGTCTGTGCAGTCTTGTGCGCCTTGTATGTACGGTATTCCACTCTGCTAAGGAGATCGTGCGTGCCAGAATGCCAAGTTGTCTCGCGGCGTCGGTCCTTGAGAGCGGAATTGGGACGCAGCGGTCTTCTTGGTTTGACGTCCGAGCTGCCTTATCGGCGTCATCATTCCCAATGATACCGCAATGACCTGGTATCCACTGAAAAGAGATATCATGGCCTTTTTCTCTTAAGTGATGGACAAGTTCCGCGATTTCGCACGTGAGCTGATCGTGAGTTCCATGTCGGAGAAATGACTGCACACATTGCAAGGCCGGCCTTGAATCGCAGAAGACTGCCCATTTTCTAGGACTTTCAGTATTTATCACTTGAAGCGCGTCGCGGAGAGCCGCAAGCTCTGCAGCTGTAGATGTAGTGACATAGGAAGTCTTGAACCGCTTGATGATTCTCATTGCTGGTATAACTACAGCGCCGCCGGAACTGGTTGATGTAGTTGATCCATCAGTGTAGACGTGTGTGCAGTCGCTGTATTTCTCGTACAAGAGAAGTAAAGTTAGTTGCTTGAGCACCGATGATGGCAAGTCCGACTTTTTCTGAAGTCCTGGGATTGTAAGGTTCACTTGAGTACGGCGCATACACCATGGAGGAATGGAAGGCCTTGCCGCAGGTGCGTAACCTGACCTGAAAGAGGCACGGTGCGCGAAGAATGTCGCACTGAATGTCGTGTGGGGCCTATCTACTGGGAGACTTGCTAGGTGGTGGGTAGGGGTCCGGGCGAAGTGTCTTATGTGCACACGCATTGTTTCAATGCTAATGTGCGCTCTAATAGTGAAATCTTGAGCGACTGCAATAACTTCAGTCGTTGACGCACTCCGCGGTAGACCGAGACATAGCTTGAGTGCTTGGGCTTGGATGCATTGGATTATGTTCAGGTTAGTTCTGCAGGTGTTGGACATGACCGGTAGGCTGTACCGCAGGAATCCAATAAAGAGGACCCTGTACAGTTGCAGCATAGAGTGTATTGGCACTCCCCAGGTCTTTCCTGCAAGGAACTTAAACATATGGCAAATTCCTGTCAGGCGTTTTTTCACATAATTCACATGAGGGGTCCAGGAGAGATTTTTGTCAAGGACCACCCCCAAAAATCTGTGACTCGCGCTGTACGAGATCATGTGTCTGTCGACGGATATCACGTATGGAGACATTGATTTCCTGGTAAATGCCACCGCTGCGCACTTTTCGTATGATATACGAAGTCCTTGTTCTCGAAGGTAGGATGATGTTAAAGTAGCTGACTTTTGAAGCCACGCGCGAAGCTGCAGTCGCGTCACAGCCGACGTCCAAATGCAAATGTCGTTGGCATAGATGGAGAGCCTAACGGTGCCTAGCAGGATGTCGGTGAGTCCAATGAGTGTTAGCCTGAAGAGCGTTGGGCTCAGTACTCCGCCCTGAGGCACCCCACGGTTACTGCAATGCTGGGAGGTCGGGCCATCCTCGGTAAGTACGAAAAAAGATCTCTTATGTAGATAGCTACTTATCCAAAGATATACGTTGCCGCCAAGTCCTACTGCCTCTAACGCGTTGAAAATCGCTTCGTGCGTTACGTTATCGTACGCTCCTTTAACATCCAGAAACAGGGCAGCAGATAATCTTTTGCAGGACTTCTGGTGCACCAGAAGTCTTTCTTCAAGAGGTCGGTAAGGGGACGTGCGATGGTCGCAAAATCCTTCCCAAATCGTCGGAAATAAGAGCACAGCCCTACCAAACTACGAACGTCCTTGGTAGACTTCGGAGCAGGAAAGTTCGTAACGGCGCGAATTTTGTCCGGATCAGGTCGCACGCCTCTGGCGTCCACGAGGTGTCCAAGGACGGTGATTTGGCGGCGAGCGAAGTGACATTTTGACGAGTTCAACTGGAGACCGGTGCGGCGGAACATGTCAAGAATCGCTGAAAGACGGTCTAGATGCGTGTCATATGTGAGCGAATAAACGATGACGTCGTCCAGATAGCACAAACAGGTGGACCACTTGAACCCCTGAAGCAAAGAGTCCATCATTCGGTCGAAGGTGGCAGGCGCGTTACAGAGACCGAAAGGCATCACCGTTAACTGATAAAGGCCGTCAGGGGTAATAAATGCAGTCATCTCTCGGTCCATGTCGTCGACGGATATCTGCCAGTAAGTCGATAGAAGAAAAATAGGTGGCACCGTACAGGCAGTCTAGAGCGTCATCAAGACGTGGCAGAGGGTACACGTCCGTTTTTGTGATTTTGTTCAGGTGGCGATAATGTACACAAAAACGCCATGTGCCATCCTTCTTTTTGACAAGTACGACGGGAGAAGCCCAGGGACTACAAGAAGGCTCGATAATGTCTTTTGCAAGCATCTTTTTGACTTCCTGTTGGATAACAGCTCGTTCGGACGCAGAAACACGATATGGACGTCGCTGAATAGGGTTCGCATCGCCAGTGTTTATCGCCACGACGGACGTTTGACCTAAGGGTCGATTGTCAAAGTCAAAAATGTCGCGATAGCCTTCAAGAACGCGGCAAAGAGCTTCAGCTTGAACAGGTGTAAGGTCAGAGGAAACCATCTTTTCAATGTCGACGCCATACCGTGCGATGATGCCACGGTATGGGCTGAGCTGTGACCATCTTCCACTGTGAATGGCTCAATCTCACCATCCTGCAAAGCGCTAATTATAGCCAATGAAATCCCCTGAGGCAGAACTTGCGCGGTTAGCGCGAAATTGACAAGGGGAAGGCAGGTGCGGTTACCAGTAATTGTCAGCACAGTGTGTGGCACGGTAACACCATGTGTAAGTGTAATTGCCGGAATTAGATTCGACGTAAAGGCTTTGCACAGGACTAGTTCTAAAGGCGCCTGTTGCAAGGCGGATGCCTAAGTGTTGGACAGGATCTAGCATTTTTAAAGTACTAGGTCCAGCAGAATTATAGACTATGGCCCCATAGTCAAGGTGTGTTAATATTAGATTTTTGTACAACTTTATTAGGCATCTCCTGTCGCTTCTCCAAGCTGTGCGTGACAACAGCTTCAGCAGATTCATAGTCTTGAGGCACTTTGCCTTAAAATACTTCAGGTGTGGCACAAAAGTTAGCTTACTGTCTAGAAGGATCCCTAAGAATTTGCGTTCACAGCTCACAGATAACTGTTGTCCATTGAGATTGATTACGGGGTCCGCCAGTATACCTCTCTTGTTAGAGAACAGGACGCACATACTTTTTGGCGGGTTTAGCTTAAAACCATTTTCGTCCGCCCACTTAGACAATTTATTTATGCAAAGCTGTACTTGTCGTTCACAGATACTTAGATTACATGATTTAAAACATATCTGGATGTCATCCACATATACAGAATAAAACATACTACGTGGCATGACAGTCTGGATCGAGTTCATTTTGACAATATAAAGGGTGCAGCTCAGCACACCTCCTTGTGGAACACCAGCCTCTTGCGTAAGTGGACGAAACAGAACGTTACCAACTCTAACACGGAACGTGCGGTTAGAGAGGTAACTCTGAATCACGTACAGCAAGTTGCCTCGAACTCCCATTTCAGACAGATCACGGAGGATTCCAAAGCGCCAGGTTGTGTCGTACGCCTTCTCCATATCTAAAAATACTGACAGGAAAAACTGTTTGTGGTTGTGGACAAAGGCGTCACGAATATTTGTCTCGATGCGGACAAGGTGATCTGTTGTGGATCTACCCTCCCTAAAACCACACTGTAAGGGATCGAGTATCTTGTTGCTTTCAAGAAAATGGATGAGGCGACGGTTAATCATTTTCTCAAATAATTTACGTATACAACTTGTCAGAGCTATAGGCCTATAACTGTTGGGTGAGGAAGAGTCCTTGCACTTTTTGAGAATAGGGATTACGATTGCTTCTTTCCAGACAGAAGTAATGTAGCCGGCGGAGAACATAGAGTTGAAGAGTGACAGTAGTGTTTTTTGGGTTTCGGGGTGTAAGTGTCTGATCATCTCATACACTATTCTGTCACTTCCTCGAGCGGACTTGTTGCAGCAGTCCAGTGAGGCCTGGAACTCAGCCATTTTAAATGGACGATTGTATACTTCATTGGATGTGCTTTTCCGACCCAACTTCATCTGTTCTGCTAGTTGCTGGTATTTTAGGAATGTATCTGTGTAATGAGATGTACTGGAAATGTGCTCGAAATGTGCTCCTAGACAATCTACCTGATCCTCAAGAGTGTCTCCTTGTGTATTTAATAAAAGTAAGGGATGAGTTTCGCGGCCTTTTATTTTGTTTACCTTGTTCCAAACTATTCGTTCGTCTGTATATGAATTGATGCTGCTTATGTAGTTTTTCCAACTTTCCCGTTTAGCGCGGCGGTACGTTCTTCTACCTTTGGACTTGATCGCCTTGAACTTAATTAGATTCTCTGTGGTTGGGGAGTTACGGAGGAGATTCCAAGCCTTGCTTTGTTTTTTCCTGCCTTCCTTACACTCCTCATTCCACCATGGAATACGTCGTTCCGGGGGCGACCCTTTTGTTTGGGGGATACACACTGATACAGCATCAATAATGAACGCTGTTATGTATGCTAGAGTGTTGTCTAGGCTAAGTTCACGGATATCTTTCCAGGGCAGCTGTGTTAGTTCGCGAAACTTCGTCCAGTCGGCTGAATCAACTGTCCATCGAGGAACATGTTCAGGACACTCACTTTGTTTTTTAAGGTTTAGAACGATGGGGAAGTGATCACATCCATAGGGGTTATTAATGACATCCCACTCCAGATATGGCCCAATTGTTCTAGACGCTATGCTTAGGTTTATCGAAGAAAATGTTTTATGTGTAGAGCTGTAAAATATTGGCTTTTTCTTGTTAAGCAAGCAGGAACTTGAAGTGAATAGGACGTTTTCTACAAGCCGTCCTCTCGCATCACAGCGAGAGTCGCCCCACAGTGTGCTATGCGCGTTTAGATCACCGAAGACTATGTAAGGGTGATGGAGCTCATCAATAAAGCTTTGAAATGTTGTGCTAGAAAGTTGATAACTTGGGGGGATGTATACAGACGTGATGGTAACTAGTTTATTGAATAGAACTGCTTCGATAGCAACTACCTCAAGAGGAGTTTGGAGTGGCAGTTGCCGACAAGCAACGCCTCTGTCGACTATTATTGCTACCCCGCCGGACGATGCAACAGCATCATCTCGGTCTTTCCGCAAAATAGCGTATTGCCTGAGAAAGTTTATTTGCGAAGATTTAAGATGTGCCTCCTGAACACACAGCACCTTTGGGTTGTATTTGTGTAAGAGTTCTTTGATATCATCGAGGTTGTGAATCAAACCTCTCACGTTCCAGAGTAATATTTGTGTATCCATATTGTTTGTGTTTATGTGCTGTGTGTCAAGAGGAGCCAGCTGGCTTATGGAGCCATTCCAGGCCCCATGATCCGGATTTTGTCTTTCTTGGAGCGGTCACCAGATGTGCGCCGCTCCCGAGGCGCTGTATGCGCCACCTGGTTTGTGGTTGTGTCCATCGACTCCTGGGAGCCGCTGGACTTCCGCTCACTAGAGCGGGGTGTTTTCAGGGTAGGCCTTGCCTCGAAAAGCAGAGCCTTGGAGGCCACCAACCCAGAGGTCGATGGGCCCTCCTTTAGAGACGGCGCAGCAGCGCTCGCTACTGTCGCCTGGGAGGCTGAGGGCACTGCCGTGGCCACACTCTTTGTGGGCCGGGCTGATGCCCCAGTCTGCTGCGGTGCTGCCCCCCTACGCGCCGCACCAGCATACCCTGCGGTATGGAGGAAAGAAATACGCTTTCGCGCTTCTTGAAAAGAAATGTTCTCCTTGATCTTTAATGTGATGATTTCCTTTTCCTTCTTCCAAGAAGGACATGACCGAGAGTATGCAGGGTGGTCACCCTAGCAGTTTGCGCAGCGGTGTGGCTTAGTAATATTATCGGCAGGGTGTTCGTTTGAAGCGCAATTTGCACATGTGGTACGGCCCCGGCAGCTCTGAGAGCCGTGACCATATCGCTGGCACTTAAAGCAGCGGCGCGGATTCGGAATGTAGGGTCTTAGTTTGATTTTCATATAGCCTGTTTCAATATATTCTGGTAAAGTGCATGTGCAGAATGTTAAAATTAGGTGTTTCGTGGGGATCTCTTTGTCATCCCGCCTGATCTTTATTCTTTGGACATTTGTCACGTGTTGTTCCTTCCAGCCTTCAAGCAGCTCGGTTTCAGTCAAATCGAGTAGATCTTGTTCAGATACGACTCCGCGTGTACTGTTCAGAGAACGATGCGGATTTATCGAGACGGGAGTACTATTAATTTCAACAAGTCCAGATAGATTCTCGTACTGTTTCTTGTCACTAACTTCGAGCAACAGATCACCGCTGGCCATTTTCGTGACCTTTTAGCCGGGACCTAGTTTCTCAGTAAGAGACTTTGCGACAACAAATGGTGATAGAGTTTCTGCTGTTTTATCAGGGTTTCTACAACTTAACACATGGTACTTTGGGTAAATTTCTTTGGTCTGGCCGAAAAGTTTCAGGGAGTCATCGGTGCGCCCTCTCTTGAAAAGAGGGCGATCAGGGAGTCGGGGGAATAATGAAAAAGCCATCAAAATAAATATCACTTCGGTAGCTATGCCAGCCGCCCACCACCGAGCCAAACAAGGTGACGCTACGAAGCCAAAAAGCAACGAAGACGCAAGCTTTACATAGTCACTATAACCTAATATACGATACCCAAGGTTGGATACCCAAGGTTAACCCTCGCCACCTGGAAGTCTGGAAGTAAGAAGAAGCGAAGAGAAGGCAGGAAAGATTGAAAGTGACAGAGAAAGACGAAGATTGAAGAGAAGGACAGGAAAAGGTGACTGCCGATTTCCTCCAGGTGGGTCAGCCTGGAGGTGCCGTCTATGTGAAGCCGAGGCCGAAGAGGTGTGTTGCCTCCGCCGGGGGGCCTTAAAGGTCCAAACACCCAGCATCGGCTCAACAAGCAGGATCCCCTTTTCCCCAGACACGGCTAAGCCACGCACGGCTACACGCGGGAGGGTCCAACCCTCGTGTGCTCGGGTACGTGGTGTCGCAACACACCAAACGCCTGCTGACGCAGACGCCCCAGCGGGGGCTCGGAATTGGCGTGAAGGTTTCCAGTGGGCATCTCTTTACTGCTAAAGAAGTTTACAGAAACGTTTCTTGTGGGTCAATTGTAAATTGACTACCAACAACTAGAAATGCAAGCAAATTAATATGGACTAAATGGCGCTATCCGTCCTGGACAATATTTATCCCCATGCACGCGTCATGAAAAAATAGTTTCGTTGCTTCCTTGATCCCAACCCGGAATACCACGTCTCCTGACCCCTGTGCTCCCTGACATTTTTCTATTCTCCATTGTGTACAAGCGAACAAATGAGCTGCATGACTAAATGTTGGAGCATAAACCTATCCCAGTGCTTCTACGAAGGCAAAGGGATAAAAAAAAAAAGAGCAGAAGTAGCGTGCTTCGTAGCTCTTTTAGTTTGAAAGCAATCGCTCTCGCTCTCTCTCTTCCTCACTCCCTATGCTTTTGAACTTCCCTCGTGACATGAGAGCCACTGAAACTTCGCAGCCCGGTGAAACCAACCGGCGAAGCAACGCGGAGCTACGTCGCCAGGGTCCGAACCCAACGAGGCGCGACAGTGCTGGGTTATCGGTGCGCCACCACCCCGAAACCAGGAACGCGTCGACCGAGGCCGCGTTCTGACAGCTCGTCACTCGGTGCCATCGGAGCACGCGGGAGAAGGGTGCCCGGCGTCCGGCCCTCTTGCGGGCCAAGCCGCGGTCCCGGTGGGACCCCGTCGCCGAGCGCGCTCTGCCCGACCAGGGGCGCGAGCGCTCTCGCGCCGCTTGAACTCGCTTCCAATCGATGCACCGCGCACCGCATCTGCCCCGCGCAGCTCGGCAGGCTGCGGCAACAAAACCGCGCGCACCACCAGCAAACAATACGGCTCGACAGAGCTGCCTCCTCCGATTCTTCATTCAGCCCACAGCTACTCGACTATTGATTCCCTATGTGCTGCCTCCTCCGGATGCAACCGCCGTCACCGGGAAAGCGTCGTACTTCGGTTGTTTGGGGCCGATATCGTCGACGGGACTTTCCTTCCCGTGTGAGAAACTCTTTTCCGCGTGCCATCTGCTCCTAGAGAAGTGAATACGCGCGCAGCAGCTGGTGAAGTATTAGGGCGAGCCACTGCGTCCTTGGAGATGAGTTGAAATATGCGGCTCACCCAAACTTTTGACTTTGTCACAGTACAATACAAAGGTTGCCTTTTTGTGTGATTTGCGAACGCTAGCGTCACAAGGTGCGCGACGTTCATTGAAATTATACTGACATCTTAATATTCCCTCAACAACAAAGTAAAATAAAAAAACTCAAAATCACGATGTTCAAGCCGCATGCTGACGGCAGACGCGTTGCCAGCCATTGCTCAGTGCGTGTATAGCTTTGTTTGAACTATGTATAACTTTGGTCAGTGAACTATCGTCTCTCTGGAAGGGAAAACAAAGGTATAGCAGCAGAAAATGGGGTTCGCGTGTGATACACGGAAAGTTGCGAGCGCAGCGCTTTCAAGAAAGG
This sequence comes from Dermacentor andersoni, assembly GCF_023375885.2. NCBI lineage: Eukaryota > Metazoa > Arthropoda > Arachnida > Ixodida > Ixodidae > Dermacentor > Dermacentor andersoni. Next base: position 17,947,206 of record NC_092816.1, read on the forward strand.
AAAAGCAAGCAGGTCAGATGACGATTATTGTTGTCTGGCAAATATACACCCCAAAGGGTGTACATTTGTCTAAGAATATATAGTTTGAAATTTAGCATTGCGAAACATTCTAAAGCTCCCTTTCAAACGTTTATGCCTATTGGTTGCAATGCTTTGAACTTATTGATGAGGTATGATTCTCTGTATTTTCTACCTCGCACGAACGGAAATTTGACTGTAGCATGTAGATTTTAAGTTCATCAAAATTATGACTTATTTAGTTAAAATGCTCGGTGACGGCTTTGCGAAGCTTGTTATTTATTTAACTTTATTTATTTACTTACACATACTGCAATCCCCAAAAGGAATTTTAGCATGGTGGAAGTACAATATATCACTTTACAAATGCAGGCAACAAAACAAAGCAAGACGGAGTACATTGCTTATATTGTTTTGAATAAATAAAACGGGGGCAATAAATAAACGTAATGAAGAAGGTTATATTTGAGCTTGTAATCCAATCAGCAGAGGTTAGCAGCAAATGAAGGCAACGAAGGTTGAGTAACTTCGATATTAGTCAAGTTACTCCATTTAATCACAGCTCTAGCAAAAGAGGAATATTTAAAACAATTGGTTTTTGCTCTTTCCGCACGATGTCCGTTTGACGTGACGTTCATTAATTGTCCCGTTTCAGCTATATATTGTTTCTTACACAAGGAATATTCAAGTATATAAATTACATTTGAACTAGTGCAAATAAAGTTAGTTTTCACTTCGTGTATATAGGTACTTGCGCTGCTTCTAATTTTAACATCACTTTGAAGGTGCTGGCATGTTTTGCACCTGGAGCGACAACATGCTTTCATTACGGGAGAATGATGTTGGCTGACTCTTTCTTGCACTAACATGTCTTTAATGTTTCTGTTGCTACGATAGGTCACCCTTGGTACCACCGGGAACGCTTTTCTCAGACGCTCGTTACCTGCTAATATTGGGTTGTATTTTCGTAGGATGATTATGTTTGCGAAGGCATACTATTTTGTTGTATATTCTGGTGTAGGTTGTTTCTTAGCTAATTCCAGCTGCCTCTCCAATCTTAACGCGACGTCGTAAGCGTTGTCGAGAGGAACTTGTGAATAATTTATTTCTGCTAGCATTGCCCTAAGGTCATTTAGGTAGTGGACTTAATCGTTACCATCGCTACAGATTCTTATGTGTTTTGCTTGCCCAACAAAAACTCCTCCCTTGCAGTGTCACGGGTGACGACTTGTGTAATATAAATACTGATGGCTATCTGTAGGCTTCCGGTATAGTGTCGTTCTCAGTTTTCCATTTTCTATGCAGACCGTCATGTCGAGGAAGTTGATTTGTCTGGGAGAGTGGTAAGCAGTAAACTTAATACTCGGGTGAAAGAGGTTGAAATGGCTAATTAGGTCAGCTATCGCGTTTGTGTTGTGTTCCTGTATTATGTATATGTCGTCAATGTAACTCAGGTAGGTGCGGGGTTTTAAAGGGTGTGATTTTATCAGGTTTGCTTCAAGCTGTCCCATGAAAATGTTGGAATACGTGGGAGCGAAAGGTGTTTCCATGTTTTTGCCGAAAGGTTGTAGGTAGTGAATACAATCGAATTCGAAATGGTTGAGCGTGAGAACTTTAACTCAAGGAGTGACAGGTAATCTTCCAGGAGCATGCGCTTGAGGAGTGACTGCGAGGGACTTCGACACGGCTTCAATTCCTTCACTCATGGGTATGTTAGTGTAAAGAGCAGAAACATCTAAAGTTACTAGAATAGCGCGGTCGGAGAGGATTTGGTTGACGTTAACCTGCTTTCACCGCGTTCTCATTTTGCTTATCCAAGATATATGCCTCAGTAAAATGGGTCCGATATCTGGATTCCCATATTGGGCACTCGATGACCTATTGCGAATTATCATGCCGACGAGGTAAGCCTAAATTCTTTAGATTTACGCGACTATACAAGATAGACGCAATCGTTAAGGAGCACAAAAATTTGTAAGAACTAAGATCAAGAATCATCCCGTTCGCCTATCAATGTTACGTGTGAACGCTCCACACTTGAAGTATACACAAGAAGTTGCAATCCTTTAGCACGACCAAGTTGCTTGGATCTATATAAAGGTTTATGCAAGAGTTCTGTTTTCGAAATCGATAAACACCCTGACTCCTGACTTACATGTCCAGAAACTAACGTCACAGAAATGAACTCGTAGGCAGATCAAACATAGTTAAAATTCAGTTGGTGATTTCATAGGAAACATCTGAAATGAAAGTAAAAATAAAACGTCACACGCAGTCAAGGAGGCGGAAAGAACTCCGAAGCCAATGCTTTAACAATTCAGAGCTTCGAATGGCGGACTCTAAAGTCGAATATCGCTGCACTTCAGCTATACGCGCCAGCGCACTTCGATGCTCTCTCGGTGAATCACGATCGAAGCCCAAGTCCCTGAAATGTTCCCTTCAGACAGCAGAACCATTTCGTTCAGGGGAATGGAAGGATATTGTGCTCTGAGTTTGGGCTCGTAAAACAGTGAGGCATTACGGCTCGGCATTAAAGCTCGGCAGTGCACGGTCACTATAAAAAGGAGTTGGTGCGATGCAGTGTATCGAATACAATTTCCGTTATGACCTAACTAGATCCTGTTGCGTTGGCTACTTGATTTCCAGTACCGAAATAAGGCATTCCGATCTGGGCGTCGGGCAGCACACATGTTCGACACGAAGCTTTCGTTTATATGTTTATGTCCGTCCAACAGACAGACAGACAGACAGACAGACAGACAGACAGACAGACAGACAGACAGACTCATTCTTCTACAAGGAAACTGTATATGGCTAGGTTTTGAAAAATTTTGCGTCCCTCTATCGAGTCGAATCAACAAAGAAAATAAAACGTCGTAGTCTACCCACCAACCGTTGTGTCTCGTTTTCTTCTGGCGCAGTCATTGCCCTAGCGACGTTACCAGCAGCTGCACTTTGTACTTGCTATGGGCAGGATGCGCGTAGTTCGCTCTGAAGAAGAACGTGCCCTCAAAGAGCGCCGACGTGAACAACAGCGCGAATGGGCGCAAAAGCCAAGGGAATCCGCTGTCGCCGAACTCGCAGCGACCGACGGGTCGGGATCTCCGAGTAGATGCTATCTCACCGACGAAGAAGTACAGAGGTCTGGAGCGTCGGCGGCAGCAGCAGCAGCAGCGAGGATATGTGCGGCGACGGCGGGCGAATACGACTGACGAGGACATCGGGCCGCGAATGCCGAGTGCCCTGAGTACCGTGAGTTGGAAAACGCAAGGCGTCAACGTGGCCACAATCCAACGGAACGTATCCATGGGGCGACGGCGAGGTTCGAGTGGGAGTTTGTGGGCAAACCGTCTGGCGCCACGTGTGTGGTGTGTGATCGACATGTGGCTTGCCGGGGACTCGACTACCATCGGTGGCGTGCGTGATCGGCATCAGCGTGAATGTGTGGCGGTGGCGTTGGGGCAGTGTGTGCACGCGAGGTCCTGACGGGCACAACGGATGCGCTTGGCATCCGCGGCCCGGTGTCCTCGTCGTCGGTCGTGCTCGCCCGCCGTCGCCGCACACATTCTCGCTGCGTCTGCTGCCGCCGCCGAAACTCCTGGTGTCGGTGAACCACAGCGACCACAAAGCTACGGTCCCTGTGGTAACGAACGAGAGAAAATAAAAGACGATTACAATCACAAAATTACGAGTATGTGTCGTTATTCAATCAATATACCAATAACTATATAAATCAATATAGTTATCACAATAGTTATCCCAATAGAACTTCGCTAGTTATCCTTCTTCACAGAGTGGAAGGGTACTAAGTTTTTACTTGGGCTTTGACACATACTGTGTAAAAACTTCCAGAAGCAAGAAAAACAGTTTTGCGTTTTTAGCGCACGAAAAGGGACGAGATACAGTACTACGCGGACACAGCGCTGTGTCCGCGTCGTACTTCTGTCTCTCGTCCCTTTTTGTGCGCTAAAAACGTAAAAGTTATGGAATACCAACATGCCCAAACTTACTCTCTTTCAAGAAAAACAGGGTTGACAAGGTTTAAAAATGCGAACAGAAAATGGCGAAACATGCCCGCTAGGACTTGCGAAACACCCCACTGACCACAAGAAAGCATGAAGAATGAAAATTACTCGTGTAATTCTCTGAAAACTCGTACAGTAACCGAAAGAGCTGTACTTTGGAAGCGGTTAGGCAATACTCTAAACAACTGAATGTATAAGGCCATGAAAAGAAAAAGCTTCAAGCTCGGCGACTATTTCTCTAGAGTGGAACAGAAAAAGGTTGCGCCATGCCCAGACAGAAATTGGGCCGGGGTTATATCGCTACACGATGGGCTCTGTGTCAGCTCTTGAACATCCCGTTTGCCCGCTGTCGTACGGCCTCGATAGGTGCAAGGGACAAACGTTAACCTTCCAGAAATTTTCCCTTTATCTCCCGAAACAAACATCCATATAAATTACAAAAAACTTTAGCTTCGTACAAAATGCGAAGGAAGGAAGGAAAAAGTGGAGAATGAAAGGCAGTGAAGTTAACCAGTTTAGCTCAACCGGTTGGCTACCCTACACATGGGAGCAGGATGGGGGGTGATGAAAGATGGGGAGGAAAGAGAGAGAGCAGAAAGCAGAGCACACACATCGTCAGTTACAGTCCGTCACTCTTGCGTGGTACGTGACATCACAGCCGCTTGTCCAAGCCCATCTCTTTCAAAAACCGAAGCGGAGGGAAAAAAGGGCTCACGCCAAGGCTAAAATATAAGTGGAAGCTAAATACTCTCGCCGTAGCATCAGATACGTTTATTTTATTTTTACAGGATTGTTGGCTGGCTGTCATAATCATTTAAGACCATGGAATTGTAAAAGGAGAGCGAATGTTCCTTGGGAGAAAACTAGAAACGTTCTCGTTACTAATCGTGTTAAAGATATTGCCTAGTATGGGGTTATTACGGCCTGGTATAGTAACCTTAGACGTAAACTAGAGTAAAGTGCGCCCCTTGACAAATATATACATATCCTGAATGCTACGACTATAGACGCGCGCAGTACAAACAGCTAAATGTAACCTCGCTTCGCAACCCACCACCAAGCAGCAGCAGCGGAAAGTATGTGATCCGATAGCAGCAAAGGAAAGGTCATGCATAGGCGCAGCGTCACGGGCACGAGCTGTAGTTCCTGGAACCGAGCAAAACGCGCCGTCAAAACGCGCTCACGCAAAGCGATCGTCGCACGTCTTCGAAAAGGAATTCCACTGAGGGCTCTTCAATATTGAACAGTGGCGTGCGCGCGAAGAACCACCCCGCAGATTTTTTGATTAATGTAATGTAATCAATACGCCTAGAGCAGCGCCCGCGCCTGCGGCGAACGGCGACAGCAAGGTGCTCCGCCGGGCACCTGTCCGGCGTGCTCGTCGCTCAAGCAGCTCTGCATTATTCGCGCTCGGCGGATTTTATTCATTCTTGCTTTCGGCGGGCTTTCCTTTCGCTGGGCGAGCTCCATCCATTATGCAACGAGACTAGCGGCGACCGTTGGATTCTCCGCAGATAAAAGTAAGGGACACGCGGCGACGCGAGAGCAGGAACGAGCGGACACGCTCGACGACGGAACGCGATCTCGCAGTAAGGACGCGGCAGACGGCAGCGGAGTCCGACTGGGAACGAAATCACACGGTCGACGCAACGCGCAAGGCTGCGCTTTCGGACGTGGTAAACGATGTATACATAGCGTGTTGTATAGCACGCGCGTTCTTCGAAGCACTATCGCGTTACTCTAACAGCTCTTTGGGCAAAAGAAAGCGACATTTAGCGTAAGTGGTTAGACTGCGAAGGAGGTCTATCATTATCTACCTTTCTTTTTTTTGAATATTGTCGTTTAAGTATAATAAAACGGACAAAACATATGAAATTTTTATGAGACAGACAGGTTTAACTGTCTTGACAGCACGAACGACACATGCTCAGACAGCCTACCACCTTTACGATTTACTGTCAGTGATTTTCGTACGTAACTCGTCTAAATGCAATTTTGCAGACGCACTAAAGGGCTTGTGCGGAAGAGGGCAAAGCATGTGGGTGTATACTCCTACATAATGTTTTGCTTCTATCTTTTCTTTACACTTTTCTTTTTACATCTATTGCGGTATCAATTATCAAGGCTATAGGTATCAAGGCTATAGCGGGCGTGTCCTCTTCTATTCCGACCGTGGGCGCCTTAATTTGGAGGTAATCCACGGCGGGCACACACGTTAGGCGAGCTGATTGGCTGATAGCTTCGTGCGCGCTGTGTTCTCGCACGCGAAGTTCGCGTTATAGCGAGACGCAGCACAAAGGGGAATTTTCTCGCCGCTATTGCAGCATTTCGTCACGCCAGCTTTGCGAAAGCAAGTGTTCGCGGTCATCGAGTGATATATGCTCGTGTTGGCTCGTGCACGTGTGACAACATGTTTGTATAAACTTAAGTAAGTCAATGTTTACTGTAATTCATACGGCCAATCAAACTACGAACCATGCCTGGTTTAACTGTCTAATACGCCGCTATCGCTATCAAGGTATCGCCTTTCGGCGAAACTGCGACTTCTGTCATCAGTGACAAAGAATCCCAATTATTTTACTCATAATTGAGGAACACCGCATGCAATCCTCATCTACATATTAAGATGAGTGCCCTCCCACTGTCACATCACCATGGCTACGCAGTCGCCAGCGTTGCACCCAGTAAGGTAATGCCAACTCGTTGATTTCCTTCCAACCGGAGCTGGTGGCAACCCGGATTCATATACAGTCGACTAATGCCCAGAGCACCGCCGGAGCAGTTAATCGAATTTAAATCCACCTTTCCACCGCCACTCGGAAAAGTGCGTACTTCCCGCTCATCGACTGCAAGATCCCACTTCGCTCCAGCGGCCACTGACAGGCACGCACACAGGTTCTCCGTGCCTCGTCTCTCGTCTTCTAAAAGCTACTCGTCTATTCCATCTTCGCCCACTTACACACATTCTGTCCTTTTCTCACTCGTCGAACTTTCCTTCCGAACGAGTCGAAACGTGGGAGAGCGGCGTACTTCAGCTCCTCGGCCGGGAGGGGGGGGGGGGGGGGCGCTCTCCTTGTCGCGTGATGAAACGGCGCGCGACCGTCACTGCGCTAACTGCGCTGCAGGGCCCGACTCGCGGTCTTTTCCCAATCGGCGAATTCTTCCTGAGCGTCCCAAGACGTCGCGAAGGTAAAAGATGGGAGAGAGGCCTCGCCTAATGGCTTCCCGTGGGAATAACGGCGGCCACTGCAGCACCTCCTGCCTCGAGCGCGTATCCGTGCGTGCGTGTGTTCGCGGCGACAGAATTAGGCAGAGTGCCCATCATAGCGGCGCAGCGGCTTCCTTTCTTTCCGCCTTCTTCCGCCCGAACCCCTGGCGCGATAAGAAGAAACTGCGAGGCGCCCATTTCCAACTGACAAGCTCAATGCGCTTCTTCCTCTCGCTGGCATATACTTTGCTTCTTACTAACGAAGCCAGCCTGGCGGCGAGCAGCGCGATGTGAACGTGTCTCGAATAGGGTCGTTTTTTCCGCTTTCCTAATAGGATGATACCAGCAGGATTTGGTAACTTCCCCTAGGAGGTTTTGTCCTTGCTCTGGTTTCTCCCGTTATTTATTTTCTCCCGTATTTCATCAGGAACGCGCCGACTTTTCTCGTAATACCGCAGATATATAGCAGGTGTCACACGGTCTTTACCTACTCATACTGCTCATACGGGCTCAAATTGGCACGCGATTTTTGGTTTATGTGGGCAAGAAACAAAATGAAGCGCACTTGAATGCACTCTTGAAATCTATTGCCAATGCAATAATCACGTCTCAGATTGTTCTTCCTTTTTCCTTTTCGTCCACGGAGTAATAAAACAGCCGTTCTGCGCGGCTTTAAACAAAATGCTACGCGTAGCGCCGTTTTGAGGCAATATATTTCAAGTGAAACGTATCATAACAGCACTTATGGAATCTCGAGTCCACAAGGAATACGTACGTGTTTCCTCTTCCAATAGAGAGACAAAAGATCTATAGGCAGCACATTGAACGGCATGCGCTATTTCTTGGCCGGTTGTAATTTGTGAAATACGACATGCTTTCTGTCTTCGGCATCGGAGTGTGCGAGACAGGCACCAGATATAATACGATTTGACAGCGTGGGTTGAGAAAAAATAAATTGAGGAAGGAAAGCAAGCCGAGCGCGGATGGACGCAGCCCGCGAAGGGGTCTTAACGACACCGACTCGCCCGTGCGGCGGCGGCGACGTATACAAGTGTTTCGGTCAGCGCTGCTTGTTCGTCTTGTGTGCGTTCCTCCTGCGCCTTTCTGAAAGAATACTGCAAACATTACGGCGCTCTTCCGGTCTGGATTCCGAGCACATACACACACAGGAGCGCACTACTACTTGCTTTGGTATCCGGAGACACAGCGAGCCGATTCGATCCGACCGGGCCATTTCGTCAGCGGTATACGATACGCTATTTACAACCTCCGAGAGGAGGAGGCGAAAGATGAGACGACGGGGGGGGGGGGGGGGGGGGGGGAGGGGCGATGGGTGCACGAAACGGCGAAGGGGCCCCCTCCCTCATTTCAGGCTGTCTGATGGTGTTGGTGGTTGTACCCCCTGGGGGGAGACGCATCGCGAACGAATGCTTGGAACACTGCGTGGCTGCGGGCAACCAAGGTCAGAACAGTGCTGCTCTTCGTGCGCTACCAATGCGATTTCTATGTTGTTTATTAACCGCAAACATATGGAAAAATATGCCACTCTGTTCTGTCGCAACAGAACTGTGCAGCACTCAGGAAGGCTAAAACAAGTACTTCATCTAATCCGGAGGGAATTCGCATCGTACAGCTGGTATTCTGGAGCCGTTCTTGCGGGATATAGGCGCGTATTAACTATCACGACTGCTTGCAGTAGCAAAAGCTCCTACCGAAGCTTGCAGTTTTTCGCTTTCTCTAATACGCGCAGCGAAGATTGCAAGGAGGGAGGTAAAGATATAAGTAGAAGGCAGGGAGGTTAACCAGAATAACGTCCGGTTGGCTACCCTACACCGGGGGAATGGGAAAGGGGAAACAAATATAACAGGGAGAGAGAGAGGAGGGAAGGAAAGAAGAAAATTGCGGCGAGTTCGCTGACGTGTGTAGCCTTACAGAAATTGCATTATAATCACAGATGGTCGCACAAGCCCGTCATTCAATCTTACATCAACTTTCGGACAGAAAAAACGTCAGCAAACCGTGGACATTTCTCCGTCTGAAACGTTGCCCAGTTTTCTGTTGCGCTAAACCACTTATGCGGCGGCATCATGCTCGTAAAGAGAGATGGAGATCACCGACCATCGCTACAGTTTCTCCTTTCTCCTTTAACAGTGCATCGTGATACCCCAGATGGAGATGTCGATTAATCGAGACATTCTGCGTGTGCCATGCGAATGCGGCCCTGCCTTTCCCCGAGCTGCACCGTTTTAGAGCAGGATCGACGCCTGTGCCTCGCACCCACGGGGAATTCACTTCCCACGCGGTCCGACGACGATGGCACCGACGACATGCGTGGTCCTCACGCAGTGGACGCAGATTGGAAACGCGCGGGGCTCAGCGTATTCGCTCGGTTCGTCCCTGGAACGCGCTGCGCTCGACGAGGTCGCGTCCCCGTATAGGGGAGAAATATGAGCGCACGTCCCGTCACCCAAGAAAAAAAGGGGGAGATGGGGGGAGGGGGGGGGCACAGAGCGGCGGCAGCGGTGCAGAGGCAAAGCTTCTCTCTTATTTATGCCGAGACTGACCTCCGAGTCCCTTGTCTGTGCCGGACCAAAGAGGAGCGGCGCTGCTGTCGGCTACTTCGTTTCATCACAGGGGAGTCTCGGTGCAATGACGGCGGCGTCTGCCTGCGTACATTTTTGATGCTTTGAGCCGGTGTTTTTCAAACTCCTGCCACTGGAGAGCAACCGAGAGACACTGCTCAGACGCGAAGAGCCCAGCGCACAACATATTGAATTACATCCCGGTTGTTTGCCAAATTCGCATTCCCTGGGCTTATGCGCAAGCGTCGGAGAGGCAGCCCACATAAACACTGATCGAATAGTCCGTTGAGTCACAAAATAAAAATTAACTGCCAAGCGTTGTTTTCGAAATTTACCAGCAGATAAAGACTAGAAAGTTTATGGGGGATTTGGGTGCGGGCCGACATTAGATGTCGAGCGAACTCTCCGTTGCGGCATCGTTATCATTACGATCAGCTTCATAGTCAATTTTTCATTTATTTTGTTGATTATGTTGTACCATTAATATTTTCTTTTTGTATTTTGCAGCATAATATAGAGCAACGAAGTAGCCGAGATGGTCTCAATTGCTCCACAGTAACCCGTATATAAGAGAACAGCAAAACGCAAAACTGCACAGCTGCATGGAATATTCGCTACTCCTCCTAACTTCATACGTTGCCCCCAAGTAAACCTATCGAGGTAGTACAGTTTAATATTGCAGATCAGAATCAAATAGATACACGTCCAATACAAGAATCAAATACAAGAGCGTCCGCGGCTCTGATTAGAGAAATAACCAACTCGCTACCCATTTAACGCGACGAGTAAACCATAAATGAAATGAATAAATATTTATACGCGCTACTCGAAGAAGATGATGTCGACCCTTGGATTTAGTGGGGCGTACCTACCGTAAGCCGCCACCTCCTGATTTGAAGATGACGACGTGCGTTGTTTGATGTCGACACTGGCTTCCATGTTGGTCAATGCTTACTACCCTTGTAAATACACCCTATAAATATTTTCCAACTGTACTTCTATGTAGCAATATGGACCGAACCAATGCTGCAAGCAACAGCAGAAACACATTGTGAGGTGTGAGTGCCGCAAGAAGCTCGTAGCATACAACCAACCGTAGCGGAGAATGACGAAGTGAGCAGGAGAACGTGCGCATGATGAACGAGCTCACAGCGTTCGTTGTACATCTGGAAGGTATGATCAGTGTCGTAGCCAGTGGCTGGCACACTAATCACGTGCCCACGCCCCCTCCCTCTCCGAAACTTCTGTGTTAATATGCGGCTTGCAAGCCTCTCTTCCCCCTTCTTCCCCCTCCCCATCACTGGTCAAGTGGGTGCCCCTCCCCCCCTTTGCCCCCCGAGAAACATTTCTGACTTCACCCCTGGCTAGGATCCCTGCTCGTGTTACGTGTTTTGGATTGTTAGCTGTACAATAATTTTAAGGCTACATGAACACCCTACAAGGCGTTCACTCACAGCTTTTATCTCCCAGCCTGATTTGTTTTCTGCACTCCTCCTCCACCCCCCTCCCACTTCCCCTTGTACTGGGTCGCAATTCTGTACACTTTGAGTTAGTTTTATACAAACTCTCCTAGACCAGTCAAACATCCAAACTGGTGAGGTCATTCCTGTTTGTTGCACCAGTTAAAGTATAGTTGGATTATAGTTGAATTACATTACGTAAAAGTACTATCTTACCGCATGTCGCGCTCTATTTTGAATCATCACTTTTTGCACACACCGATCAGGACAGTTATTGCAACTGACGCTTCTCAAAGCTAAGAAAAGTGTGTAATTAGTGGGTTTTTTTTTTTCTCGTATTCTCGATTGATCGTTTTGTCTTCACCTTCCAGACTTCGGACCTATCTTTCTAGCAGACAGGAAGAAACAGCGCTTGGACGGGGCGACGTGAGCACGATAGACAAGGGGTCTTCCCTTCGTCCCGTCCAATAACTATTTGTTACCGTCCTAGTGATGTATCAACCAGCCCAGATGGATGGAAGGATGGATACAACTTTCTAGTACATCCGGCAAGGTTTAACGCGACCCGGGCTCAGGTCTCCAACGGGGGAACGTCAAGGCCCTGCCTCAACGCCACCTCACGGGCTTGCTGGACTGCCCACGTCTGGATTCCGAGGTCTGAGCTGCGCAGAGCGGCAGCCCACCTCGAGGACAGGATCTCCGGAGCAACTGCCATCCTTCCTATAACTACATTGCATTCCCACAGCATGTGTTGCTGTGGAAGTGCAGTGTGTGTGTGCAGTGTTGCTGGTCCTTCGTGGCACAATTTGCACGTGTCGTCCTGATGCTTATCTGGGAAGATACGTTTCAGACGGAATGGATTAGGGAAGGTGTTGGTCTGGAGTTGTCTCCAGGCGAAGCCCTGCCTCCTGTTCAATTTGGGACTCGGGGATTGGTATAGCCTTCTGGCGTTTAGATATGCACTGGTTATGTCGTTGTATCTGGTGAGCCTGTCCCGCTCTGGGCGAGGAGTGTTCGCTATCGTGCGAGAGGCGTTGCCCTGTTGGGCGCGGCGGGTCATGCCTCGCGCAGTCCGGTGCACCGTCTCGTTTAGGTTCGGGAGCGCGTCGTCTTGCGCGGTGACGTGGGCGGGGAACCATATGATCCTCGAGCTCGCGGTTTTGGATTTGCCCGCTTTGGCCAGAATGGACAGGGCTTCCTTGAAAATTCTACCTTTGGCGTAATTCTTCACTGCCATTTGCGAGTCACTTAGTACGACTTCGCATTCCTGTTCTGTGAGGGCCAGCGCGATCGATACTTCCTCTGCTATTTCCGAGTGTTTGGTGTATACGCTGCATGTGGTTGTAATATTGGACTTTGTGTCTATGACTACGGCGGTGTATTTTTGGCCGTTCGGATATTCGGCTGCGTCGACAAAGCGCGCGTATCTCTCTCTCTGTCGAATGAACGGAGCAGAGCCTCGGCTCTTGCCTTTCTTCTACCTCGGTTGTAATCGGGATGCACGTTTCTTGGGATGTTTCCCACCGTAAAGGTGTCTCTGATTTTGTTGGAGACTTGCATTTTCTGGCCGTGCTGGTTGTGGTAAGTTATGCCGAGCATGTTCATAATGTACCTTCCCTTCGTGGAGGTCGACAGGCGTTCGAGCTGTGAGATGCGTTGTGCTTCGGCTATTTCTTCCAGGGTATTGTATATGCCCAGCTGAGCCAGGAGCTCGGTGCTCGTCGATTCCAGGAGGCCCAAAGCTATCTTGTACGTTTTCCTTATAAGTGTGTTGATCTTGTTCTTTTCCGCGATGTACCAGTTGTGCTAGGCGGCTACGTAGGCGATGTGGCTGACAACGAAGGAATGGATCAGTCGAATGACGTTTTCTTCCTTCATGCCCGCGTGTCTATTGGTTATTCTCTTTATGAGTCTCGTGGCGCTGGTGACTTTGCCTTCGATCTTCCTCACCGTTCCGCCGTTAGCTCCGTTGGCCTCAATGATCTTTCCGAGAATTTTGATCTTGTTTACTTTGGGGATTGCGTTTCCATCTTGGGTGTACAGGCCGATTTCCTCGTACTCCCGGGGTCCCGTGTAGCTCTTTGGCGGCATGCCTCTGCGCGTGGGCCGGTAAAGGAGTAGTTCGGACTTGCTCGGGGAGAATTTGAGGCCCGTTCCTTGGAGGTACGTACTCTTCGACTTTGTGAATGACCGTTTGTAGTGCGTTCTCAATTTGGCCGTCACTGCCGCGGTCCGCCCATATCGTTATATCGTCTGCGTATATGGCGTCGCGTATTCCTTCGATTTCCCGTAGTTTGCTAGGGAGACCCAGCATGACTAAGTTGAAAAGGCGCTGAGATATAACTGAGCCCTGGGGGGTACCTGCACTTCCCTGGGTTCGTTCTTCGGACTCGAGGTCTCCAACCGTCAGGGTAGCTTTGCGATCGTTCAGAAAGTCTCTCACGTAGTTGTAGGCCCTTTCCCCCAGGTTCAGATTAGACACTTGTTGATGGATCGACTCGTGAGCGACGTTGTCGAATGCTTTCTCCAGGTCTAGTCCTAGGATGGCTCTGGTGTTTCTTGTCTTGTCGTCAAGGATTTAGTTCTTCAGTTGCAACATGACGTCCTGCATGGACAGGCGGGATCGGAAGCCTATCATGGTATGGGGGTAGGCTTCCGTCTCATGTAGAGGGCTCTGATACGGTTCAGGAAGGCGTATTCCAAGACCTTACTCACGCACGACGTGAGAGAGATTGAGAGTAGGTTCTCCAAACTCTACGGCTTTCTAGGCTTGGGTATGAGGATAGCCTTGGACCTCTTCCACTGCTCCGGGATGCGGCCTTCTCTCGAGCACTTGTTCATATAGCCCGTGAGTTTGGTGACAGATTTGTCGTCCAGGTTTTTGAGCGTTCTGTTGTTAACACTGTCAGGTCCTGGGGCTGACTTGCAGTTGAGTCCTTGGAGTGCCGTTCTGATTTCCGCCTCACTAAAGTCTTCATCTAACTTGGGATTAGGACTGCCAGTGTACCGGCCGTGCTCGACCGTCGTCGTTGCGGGAGGTACTTGTCGCAGAGTTTCATGAGGATTTGCTTCTCGCTAGCCGCCCCTTTCTGTTTGTGCAGAAGTCTCTGAATGTCGGCTCTTTGCTTGGATTTGCTTTGGGTTTCGCCCAGTAGGTGCCTCAGCAGTCACCACGTACTTCCGTTGTGGAGTTGACCATCCGCGGCGTTGCAGACTTCATCCCACTGTTGCTTGCTCAAGGTTTTGCAGTGCTCTTCGATTTGTTTGTTTAGTTCGGCTATCTTTTTTCTCAGCTTTCGATTGAGCCGCTGGCCTTGCCATGGGGTTTGTATGGATTTCTTGGCTTTCCGGAGGTGGGCGAGGCAACTGTCCATCTTCTCCGTTAGGATTTCGGGAGTCATGGTTTGCGTGGCTTCCCCGACATCCCTGGTCAGGTCCGCGATTTATGTGTCGATGTCGCCGATCGGCTCGTCGTCTAGCCTGATATCCCGGTGATTACGATGATCATGTGGTCGCTACCTAGGTCTTCTAGGATGTTGCTCCAGGTAGCCCTCTCAATGTTTTTGATCATTGTTAAGTCCGGTGTGGTATCTCTTGCAAACGAATTGCCCTTTCGCGTTGGGGCGCTGGAATCCGTGATGAGCGTGTATTACAAGTCTTGCGAGTCCTGCCATAACTGTTTGCCCTTGGTTGTGGTGTGGCCGTATCCCCAGGTATGGCACGGAGCGTTGATGTCCCCACCCAATATTAGCGGGTTCAGGCCGGCGAGCTCGGCCGCCTTTTTGAGCAGGGAGAGAAAACGCTGCCGTTTTTTGGATGGGTTACTGTATATGTTCAGTATAAAGATGCTATTCTTTTGCATTCTGTTAGGAATAATCTCTATCATTATATGCTCGGCCTGCGGGCCTTTAATTTCATGTTATATGGGTACTAGGCTTTTTCTGATTAGTCTGGCGATGCCCCTATCGTTTTGGAATTTAGGGACGAGGGTGCAGTAGCCTGGGATGTTGGCGGATGCGCCCACGGTTTCTTGTAGCATTCTTGTAGGTTGGATGCTTCTTACATACTGTTGTAGGAGCGGTTTTTTCCTGGCTAGACCTCTGCAGTTCCACTGCCAGACCAATAGCTCTTTATCGTGTCTGGCCATCCTGGAGTCTTAAATAAGGAGCTGTTGAGAAACTGGAGCAGTGCGCGGGGGGCGGTTCCACCATAGGAACGTCTGGGATTACGGGATCTATATTATGAGTTCCCGCGTTTGGCTGTGGTGATTGCGACAGGGAGGGTGCCCACATCGCACATTCCTCGAGCTTGACCACCCTGGTTGTGAGGCCGGATATGGCGGAAGACAGATTGCCGATTGCACTTTGTAGTTCGGTAAGCACGGCTTTAATTTCCGATCTCGCCTGTTCGGCGCGGCTGGTGTCTTGGCTTTACACGGCTCGTTTTTCGCGGGTGACGTTAATTTGTCCTGTTCCTCGCCATTGTTGCTAGGAGCAGGAGTGCTGACGGGAGTGGGTCTAGGAGGTTGCGTGGGAGGCGCGACCTTTCTCTATTCGCGTACCTCTTGGGTTAGTTGTACTAGGCTCCTGAGCATGGCGTTCTCACGTTTTATTTCTGCAATCATCTATCTTATTTGTGAATTGCGTTTCTGAGGCAGTTACTCCGTAGACCCCGCGCCTTGGCGCACCCTTGACCGCGTCTGTCCAGCTCACCTTTTCAGGGAGGGCCTGGACCTCCTTTGCGCCTTGGCGACGTCGACTGGATCTGGACCTGGCTCGGCCCGGTTCCGCGGTGCGACTGCGATCTCTGCTCCTCGACCGGCTGTGCTGGCGGGAACGAGGGGTCCCGGTAGCCGATGTCGATCTGGACCTGGCCCGGCCTCTGGATCTGGATCTTGGCTTTTGCAGGGCGGGGGCTTGCTCTCGTCCGGATTCCTTGACCGCCTCGAGTTCTGCTTCCGCTTCGGCTCTTTTCCTTTCCCATCTTCGTTTCTTGACTATATACAGGGTCTTGAACTTTGCTCGGCAGAATTTGTCTGCCGTAGGATGTTCCCCTCCGCATAGGCGGCCGTTTGGGTTGCACTGGTGATCGGGGTCTGGGTTCTTGGCACCGAAGCCCCTGCATATCTTGTCCTGGGGATTTGGGCAGACGTCCATACGGTGCCCCAGTCTACCGCATTGGTGACAGATGTCAACCTGCTTCCTGTACACCTAACAGCGAAGCAGAGTGCCTCCGTACCTGACGAGAGTGGGCACTTTTAGTCCTTCGAAGGCGATGATGACTGTCGTAGTGTTGCTAAGACGCTTGGCTGTTAGGGCTGTCGGGTTCCTGTCGTTGAAGATCTTAGAGTTTGTGGTCCTGGAGTCTTCTTCGAGAGGTATGCCTCGGATGACCCCCTTGGCCGTATGACCGGGTGCTGTTTCGTAAGCGTTGACCTCGCATTGGCGGTCGCCGATCCCGATGGCCTCGAGCTTCCTGTATTTTTCTGCGTTCGTGCTACTGGGTGTGCTGATAACGACGATGTTTTGATGGGTGTTGGGGCAAACGGTATCTTCGCTGGTGTCTTGATCGGACACTCCTGCAGCCCGGTATGTGGCTGACGCAATCCTGACTGCGCCGGTCATTGCAGTGTTGAGGCCACCCTTGGGTCTAACGACGATCTTGATGTCGTTCCTAGGGAGGGCCGGCATTCTGCTGGCCTTGAGTACTTGTTTTACGTTCCGCGGGCGTCGCGGCGGTTGTCGACCGTCTCCCTCGCCGGTGCGGGAGTAGACTTCGTTCTTAGGTCTATCCCGCGATGCGCTGGGGCCGGACCGGGTTTTGGAGCCGATCATGCACCAGCCGACATCTCCACCGAATTCTTCTTGAGACAACTCCTCTCCTTCGACCTGGACCTCCATGCTTGGCGAAAAATTGGTGCGTAGGGCTCGGATATTATTAGGCCTGGTGGGCGGTAGCTCGCCTAGGCTTGCGTCCAGGCGTGCGCAACGTATTAACACGGCGTCGGCGTTGCTCGGGCGGAATCGCTTCGTAAAGTAGCGAGAAATCTTTTCCCACCTTGAAACTTGATACCAGCACGCTCCTGGCAGCTTGGTGCATCCTAAAATAGCTGAGCTAGAAAAATAGCGCTCTGGCTCGCAGTCACTTCGTCTTCCAGCCCAGATCAGCACACTTATTTCTAGCAGAAATTTTAGCTGTAATTTTAACTCTCCATGAACTAAATACAACAACGCGTTACACAGCCTAGGGGTGGCGACGGATTCTCTATCTTTGTGCTCCTCCCTCTCTGCTTCTGGTGACTCCCAGGTTTTCTGAGCTTTCAAATTGTTAGTGCTTCCCCATTTAGCTTTGATTAGATGGGTTTGGGTGCCAGTGCATAAGGGACTATTTCTGGACGAAGTGGCAGATTCCTTGTGGAAAATGTCCCTGAACGGTGTTATTCAAATGACTAGATTTCTGAGACAAATGATGGTGCATGAATTTTATGTGCCGTCTCTAACGAACCCCTAGATTTTCACCAGTCTTCGCATTATTTGAACAGCAAACTCGGTCCAACGCGAACATTTCAAGTCGCAGTCACTAGATTAAGCTGTCGAATGCCGTTTAGAAATTACACAGAGCCAGTCACAGAGCTAGTCAATACACAGAGATAGTCAGGTACCGTCACCGAACTGTTCTATTGTGGGGAACTTGAAACAATTGATTATTTTCTCATCGATTGTCAAAGATTTCCTAATTTGCGAATAAGCACCTCACAAACATCGTTCTGCCTTCTTAGATTAGATTTCAATGTTCCAAATTTACTATCTTTGATGGCATTGACCTTTGGGCCCACCGACACGAAGGTTGGCGATGCCAACCAGTATTTTACTGGAGTGTCATTGAGATTTCAACCATAAAATCAGACCTTAAGGTTCCAATATCTTCCTACAACATCAATTTCGATTAGCTGTGTTTTCGTTTTCATTCATTCCTTCATTTTAATAAAATGATTAGCTATATTCTATCTCTTAATTTTCACCTCCATGTTCACAAATTTCGTGTGCATCCTTTATATTTCCGTTTTCTTCTTTTATATTAAAATACCCAGTTCTTGCTTGTTTCGCAAGTGCGGCGGCAAAAGGGACGTCAATAGCTTTCTCGCGCGAAGTGTACAAACAATGTCTAACTGATCGCAAACGCATTCGCTGTAGCTTAAAGGAATCATCGTATAAGCGCTTTCTAAGCATATAGAGAGGCCGCTTCCAAGGTCACCTATTTTACGCACGGCTCAGAGCCACATTGTTCTGGCGGCCCGTCTTGCCACTCTGAGGATCTGCCCTTTGAGCGAAAGTCTCTACCAATGCACCGTCCTCACATCCGACGTCTCAGCCTTGCGTGGCTCATCAGTGCCGGTTCCGTCTTTTTCGGAAAGACTTCTCCGATGCCTAAGGCCGGCAAACGAGGCCATAAGCTGTTTGGTGTACCTCCGTCCATACGCGACTCGTGAATTCCCGGTAAGCGCTGAAGGTTTTTCTTTTTATCATTTTCTCTTTGTTTTTCACGCTAATTTTAAGTGCAGTTCAAGTTCGCCGAAAATATATCGTGTATCTAGCCGCGTTCATGGGCGCATGCGTACGGGAGACCCCGAAACCACGATGTTAGAACCATTTAGAAATACTATGTTGTGCCACCTACGGTATATTGTATATCACGGATAATTCAAAGATGTTTCCAGGTACGTAGGATCCAGTGGCGTATCCAGAAATTTGTTCGGAGGGGGGGGGGGGGGGGGGATTACATCGCAGCTCGGCCTCCTCGTTATGGAATTTTTCAAGGAATCAAATACATTAATAACTGCATTGTCATTGCCGAATATGCTGCAAACGAATTTGAACGCTACGCACTGTGAAGACAAGTAAAATATCTATTTTTTCATAAAAGAAATACTCGTATGTCACGAAAATTGTACCCAAAATAACTGATATCAATGCTTCCATGTTTTCTGTCTATTTAATAAGTTAAGAAAATATCACACGAACTTTAGAACAATTTCAGTTCGACACCAGCAAAGCAGTGCATGCCGCTGATATGAAAAATGTAAAGGCCATGAAATGAACAAGTTGAGGACAGTGAAACTTTGTCATTCAAGAACCTTGTTTACATTTTCTACAAATGCAATGGCCAGGTAAAATTTTTAATGACACTGTTCTTTGTTCCAATGTATTGCGCAAGAGCAGCTTTCACCGGTCGTGCATTGTGAGTAATTGCACCGAAATTCTAGTCGGAACAGAGGGCACATATAAAAAGCAGGAGTTCTGCAAAATATACGAAGGCGAGTCAAACGAAAATGAGCCGATGTGAATATATGGCAAACGGTGTACTTTATTTAAAGGTATAGTCTCCCCGACCATTTAGACATTTGTTCCACTGACTAACGGGTCGCGTGATTCACGTCTTATAAAACTCCGTGAGTTGCTGCTTCAAAAAGTCAGTAACTGACTCTTTCACGACATCGTCCAAACGAACCTTGTTTCCTTGAGCTGTTTCTTTTTTTTTAATTGCCCCGAAATGTAGAAGTCACAGGGCGACAGGTCTGGGCTGTATGGCGGATGTTGCAGCATTTCCCACTTGAACTTTGCCAGTTTTGTGTTAACCCCATCAGCGACGTGGCGACCGGCATTGTCGTGGAGCAAAGTGACCCCATTCATCAAATTTCCACGTAGTTTGTTCTTGATTGCGACACGCAGCCGATCCGGCGTTTCACAATATCGGAAACGATTGATAGTCTCTCCAGGTTTAGCAAATTCGATCAGTAATGGCCCCTGATGATCGAAAAAAAGTCAGCAACACCTTTCCGGCGGAAATGAGGGCCTTTGCTTTCTTTAGAATGGTGAATTCGAATGTTTCCACCATAAGTTTTGCCGTCGTGTTTCAGGCCCGTAGTAATGGCACAATGATTCGTCCCTAGTCGCAATTGTATACAAGAAGCCGTCACCCTCATTGTGATACTTGATTAGATGAGTCAAGGCAGCGCCGAACCTCTCCGTCTTCTGGCAGTGGTTCAAAATCTTGAGCATCCATTGCGCACACAAGAGCCGATAACAGAGATTTTCATGAATCACGGTGTGAACCGAACCGCGGCTGATGTTCGCACGCTCTGCCAATTCATCGATGCTTATCCTCCATTCTTCTCTAATCAGCTCACCAACCTTTGCAATCGTGTTGGGGGTGATTGCACGTTGGCATGGCCCGGTCTTGGATCGTATTTGCAACTTTCACGTCCTTCTTTGAATCATTTGCTCCAATGCTTCACAGTTCCCAATGAAATACAACGTTCAACGTACACGGCAGCCATACGGAAAGTTATTTCTTTTTGGAAAACACCTTCAGCTGTCAAACACCTCGCGACACCACGCTGTTCAACTTTTGGAGCGTCCATAATGTCGCACAACTATGTTCAACCCTGTGTATAAGAGCATTAAAGAACATTTATCCTCACACCTTCGTGTCGCTTTTGTAAATGAGAAATGTCTGTGGGCTACGCGCATGCCTCGCAGATAATGAACCGAACCATTATTGCGCGGGTTGGGTTGGCTCACTTTCATTTGACTCGCCCTCGTACATTAGAAAGGCGAAGATACAATGAAATATACAAATGCGATGATACAGCTTGATAAAGGGCAAAAGAGTGTCACTGGAAACAAAGTTCACTGCACGTATACATAAGACCTCGCTACAAGGTATTTAAATACACGTAAAAGTATCCAGTAAATCTACATATCTAAGAAAAAGTCACTGTGTATAAGGCGTCAAACAAGGCAAATAAATATGTTGCGCAATCACAGATTCACAGATCACAGAATCCTAAGGCTCTCCCCCCTCCCTCTACTCCCCCTGACGTATCGTGCGTGACGGAAGGCGGCACGCATCCTCCCCGCTTTCCTCCCGCCACCAGCATCGGCTCACCCATGCCACCCCACCCCCACACCGCCCGCTACGCTTTCACTCACACATGCAGCATGCGGCGCGCGGTTATGATGTTATCGCCCTTGGACTTCATACGGAACGTGAGTGTGACGGCGACGGCAAATGCCCGCGAGTGTCCATATAATTGCTATCGCAATAATATAATAAGAGTATCCGGCAACTGAAGCGTCCCGCACCTCATCACTTTCCTCAAAAGAAGTAGTAAAAAAATCAAGCTTTCCCCATACGACAATTTGCTGCGCCGCAACAATGTATTTTTTTTTTATTTTGGGGGGCGGGGCCACCGAAATGAAAAAAAAACCCCGAAGGAAAGCATGTTGGTCAGAATCGAATGCCTACTTTGGGCACCTAATGTGGCTACCGAATGAATATCGAAGAAAACGTGAGACGCTTGATCCACAGAGAACCATACGCATACTGCTCGGTATCCTACTGCGGTGAGAGAAGACTTTCCGTAGAGGTTGCGCTCAAGCGAGCGCGTTGCAATCCGTCGAGTCCCCGCAGTGATGGCGGCGAGCGACCATTGTTCCTTTTTTTTAGTCTGCTAGGCGGAAATCGACTAAAACTCTGCCAGGCGAAAATCCACTCGGCCAGAGAATAACGAGTTCCCGCGTGGTGGTCGGGGCAACACGAGAAAAACGTATGCGCTCTGGCTGGCTCTGGCAGCCCGCGGGTTGCGAGAACAAAAAAATTGAAGGAGCTCAACGTGTCCTCGCGAATAAAAGCCAAACCACAAAAGATAACCATAAGAACATAGTTACCTTTGCTGACTTTAGTGCCTTGACATGGGTGCTTTGGCGCACGTGAAAAAAATTTTGATATAATTTTCTGTGACACGACGGCACAAATGAACCACAGAACGCTTCGTCTCATCGGACCTCGCTGCGTGCTTTGTAAATTTGTCTGATAGTGTGTTTATTTGGCTTGTCTGGTTGCATTGTCCGATGTACGACATTAAAAAACTCAATGCACCTTTGGCGTGAAATATTTATAACAACATTCAACCCGCATAGTTCTGGCATTTAAAATCTAAAGCATGACTTTGGAAATGTCAATGCATCTTTTACATCAAACGTTTATGAGAAATTTATACCCATTAAGTTTCAGAATTGAAATCCATGCTCTCCATAAATTCCTCGGAATCTGCGAGATGCCGCGACGAGCCCACGCGCCCCCAAACGCCTTTGAAACTTTATGCTTGAATGGGGCTCATGATGGGGCTCTGCGTTATGTGACTCCACGTACATGGGCATTGCCACGAAATCCAGCCCGAGTTCGCAATGTTCGCGCTGAAGTGTCTGTCTTTTCGAGCGTGAAAAATGCATTCTAGACAAAATCCAGAATGATTTCCGACGCCGGGGGTTGTTTTGGTCGGCGGTTCATGACAGCGCGAAAAAAATTGGCGGGGAGGCTGAAGCCATATAAGCGTATGTAGAAGTGTTACGTAGGATAAAGCGCAGTGATCATAGGTTAGTGAGGGCCAGTATCCACTTCAATTTAAACAGAGAAAGAGTAAAATTCGTCAAGAAAGAGCAGTTCAATTTAGAGGCAGTAAGGGTAAAAGCAGACAAATTTAGGCTGGCACTTGCAAACAAATATGCAGCCTTAGAACAGAGAGATGATGATGATGACATAGAGGTAATGAATGAAACCGTAACGAGGCTGGCTTCAGAGGCAGCAATTGAAGTGGGAGGCAAGGCACCAAGGCAACCAGTAGGCAAGCTCTCCCAAGTAATAAAGGACCTAATAAAGAAACGACAAAGAATGAAAGTGTCCACCTTAAGAGATAAGATAGAATTCGCGGAAGTGTCAAAACTGATCAACAAGGCGAAAATAAGTGATATTCGAAACTATAATGTGAGAAAGGCTGAAGAAGCCGTAAAAAATGGACGCAGCCTGAAATCAGTGAGAAAGAAACTTGGCATAGGACAAAGCAAGATATATGCACTAAGAGATATGCAGGGTGATATCATCAGCAATCTCGAGGATATAGTAAAAGCAGCGGAAGAATTCTATACTGACCTGTACAGTACCCAGAGGAGTCAGAATACCTCAATTAGAAACAGTAATGAACAGGATACAGAAACTCCTCCTATAACTAGCGATGAAGTTGGAAGGGCCTTGCAAGACATGAAACGGGGAAAAGC
Organism: Dermacentor andersoni; assembly: GCF_023375885.2. Lineage (NCBI taxonomy): Eukaryota > Metazoa > Arthropoda > Arachnida > Ixodida > Ixodidae > Dermacentor > Dermacentor andersoni. The sequence goes on from NC_092816.1 coordinate 17,970,615, forward strand.
GGCAGGAGAAGATGGACTAGCAGTCTATTTAATGAAAGATGGTGGATACATAATGTTTGAAAAGCTAGCGGCCCTTTATACAAACTGTCTATCGACTTCAAGGGTCCTAGAGAACTGGAAGAATGCCAACATTATACTAATCCACAAAAAGGGGGACGCTAAAGATTTGAAAATTTATAGGCCGATTAGCTTAATTCCAATATTATATAAAATATTCACTAAGATAATCTCCAATAGAATAAGGGCAACACTGGACTTTAGTCAACGAAGGGAACAGGCTGGCTTCAGGAAAGGATACTCTACAATGGATCACATCCATGTCATTAATCAGGTAATCGAGAAATCCGCAGTGTATAATAAGCCTCTCCATATGGCTTTCATAGATTACGAAAGGGCATTTGATTCAGCAACGATACGAACAGTCATAGCGGCATTAGGTAATCAAGGAGTACAGGGCGCTTACGTAAATATGTTGGAAAGTATCTACAGAGATTCCACAGGCTGCCTTAATTCTCCACAAGGAAAGTACGAAGATACCTATAAAGAAAGGGGTCAGCCAAGGAGACAATCTCTCCAATGCTATTTACTGTGTGCTGGAAAGAAGTATTCAAACTATTAAACTGGGAAGGCTTAGGAGTAAGGATCAACGGCGAATTTCTCAATAACCTTCGATTTGCATATGAAATTGTCCTGTTCAGCAACAGGGGCGGGTTACAACAAATGATTGAGGATCTTAACAGATAGAGTATAAGAGTGGGGTTGAAGATTAATTCGCAGAAGACAAAGACGATAATCAATAGCCGGGCAAGAGAACAAGTGTTCAGGATAGCCAGTCAGCCCCTAGAGTCTGTAAAGGAGTACGTTTACCTAGGTCAATTGCTCACAGGGGACCCTGATCATGATAAGGAAGTTTTACAGAAGAATAAAAGTGGGTTGGAGCGCATTTGGCAGACATTGTCAGATCCTGACTGGAAGCTTATCATTATCATTAAAAAGAAAGGTGTAGAAGCAATGCATTCTACCGGTGCTGACATATGGGGCAGAAACTTGGAGACTGACAAAGAAGCTCGAGAACAAGTTAAGGACCGCGCAAAGAGTGATGGAACGAAGAATGTTAGGCATAACGTTAAGAGACAGGAAGAGAACGGTGTGGATCAGAGAGCAAGCAGAGATAGCCGATGTTCTAATTGACATTAAGAGAAAGAAATGGAGTTGGGCAGGTCATGTAATGCATAGGTTAGATAAGCAGTGGACCACTAGGGTTACAGAATGGGTGCCGAGAGAAGGGAAGCGCAGTCGGGGATGGCAGAAGACTTGGTGGGGTGATCAAATTTAGAAATTCGCAGACGCTAGCTGGAATCGGTTGGCGGAGGACAGGAGTAACTGGAGATCGCAGGGAGAGGCCTTCGTCCTGGGCATTGGACATAAAATATGATGATGATGATGATGATGATGATGATGATGATGATGATGATGATGATGATCCATTTTTTGGCTAATCCCCAGGGTGGGTACGTGCCACTAACAACTTTGCTCTGCATCTACAGCGTTTGGACAAGGCGGACGGTAGTTCTGAGTTCCTGGTGTGAACGAGTCACCGGCCGGGCCAGCAAGCGACGTTAGCTGCCAAGTGAGACGGGCGTTGCCAGGTCTTGCGATAGCGGAACCGAGCGCAGAGGAGGCTGCCCGAGGAGCCAGAGCACCAGCTGCCAGAGTTCGAGCCGCTGCCCCCGAGCTGTCTGGAGCGCCGCACCTCACTGGCACAGAGGCCGTACTAGACGAGCCCTGCACGTGCTAACGCCGCACCTGAGCATGTCACGAGCGCCGTACCAGTTGGGCACCGAGGATCTGCTGGACGGCGCCTGCACATTCCAGCACCGTGGCCGACTCAAGCGCGGGAGCGCCACTACGGTGAGACGGCGGAACCGTAAACATTTTTTTATTGAAATGAAAATAAAAGAGAGATGTAGTCCCCTTATAATGGTTCGATGGAGTTTAGCTCTTGTTCTAGCTGCTGTCTTTGTATCTCGTATATGGGGCATTCGAGAAGTAGATGGCGAACATCCTCATCGTAGTGGCCACAGGAGCAAGCCGGGGAATGAGCCCGTTTGATGCGATGCAGGAAATGTTTGGTGTTTGCTGTTCCAAGGCGCAGTCGGTGAATTAGTGTCTCGGTACTTTTAGAAAGTTGTAAATCCAGGTGGTATTCGAGGTGAGGGTCTACTTCGTAAAATATTGATTCCTTAGTGTTTTCATTAAACCATGTTGACATACACAAGTCTTTCTTTAGTACTCTCAATATCCGTTTTGTGTCCATTGGTGATAAAGGGATGAGTTCAATTTCTGCAACCCAAAGGGCTGATTTTGCCAATGAGTCCGCTAGTTCGTTGCCTGCTATACCAGCATGGCCCGGGACCCACTGTAATATCGCTTCATGTTTCCTTTCATTAGCCTGAGTTAAACTCTTCAGTATTGCGTATGTTATTCATGCGTGTGTCGTTGGCTGTCATCAATATTTTCAAGACAAGCTAAAGCCGATAAAGAGTCCGTGCAAATTACCCACTTTGTTGGTGTCTCATATCTTTTGATAAAATGAGTGGCTTGGAGAATTGCCACTAATTCCGCTATTGTTGGTGACGACGTGCGTCCTAGTCGACAAGCGTACTCTACCCCTAAGGATGGTATAACACAAGCTGCAGACGCACTTTCTTTGACTACAGAGCCGTCCGTGTAGACGTGAATAGATTCCTGGTACTTGTCAAATAGGTGATGTAACGCTAATTGTTTTGCTGCTAATGTGGAAACGTCGTTTTTATTTTGAAGGCCTTTGATTGACGTTTCTATTTTCGGCGCTTGCAGAAACCATGGTGGGTAGCAGAGGTCGGAGCGTCAAAAAGGTGATCGTGGCAGTCGTGATTTGTGCTCTTGAAACAAGGCGTGTATCTGCGCACCCGGACGGTTCTCTATCAGAGAGAGAAGGGGGTGTGCAGAATGCTGAATAGAAATTCTGAAGAGATGTCGGCATGTTTCCAGGTTCCGAATCACCGTGAAATGCGGTTCCCGCGCTTCTGCAATAGTGAGGTGACTGGACGTAGCTTGTGGGACTCCTAGGAAAACTCGTAAACTCCGAGCCTGTAATAGCTGCCGCCGATGGAGGGACGTCGCAGATAATTTGCGCAATATAGGGGCGGAGTAAGCAATTCTCTGACGCACAAGTGCTGAGTGGACGTGAAGCAGGGATGCAGTTGTTCCACCCCTCTTCGTGCCTGCGATTCTGCGGAGAACATCTATAACACAACTAATTTGGTCCTCCAGGGCGGTCAAATGATGAGTACATCGAAGCTGGTTGTCTAAAATCACGCCGAGAAAACGATGTTTCCGATCCAGCTCGATCACATGGCCATCTGTTGAAAGACCAAAATTTCTAACCTTTTTTCTTGTGAAAGGCAGAACCGCTGATTTGGCATAAGATATCTTCATGCCCCGTTCTCTTAAATAATCACCTATTGCGTTCAAAGCTTCCTGCAACCGATGCTTGACAACTTCTAGAGACTTGTTCGATGTCCATGTGCAAATGTCATCAGCATACCTAGATACGTTTATGTCTGCTGGAAGTACTGCTGGTAAACCTGCTATTGCTGCATTGAAGAGAAGTGGACTTAATACACTTCCTTGCGGAACTCCTTTATTTATGGTGTATTCGTCGCTTTCGCCGTCATTTGTATTTAAATATATCTTTCTGTCTCTCGGGAAGTTAGCGATCCATTTGAGTACTCAGCCATGCACTTAGAGAGTTGCGAGTCCAAGCAGAACGTGAAGGTGACTAACCGAGTCAAAGGCCTTCTTAATATCAATAAACACATCAACAGCAATGTTCCCACAGCTAATCTCGTGGTCAACAAACGTTACCAAGTCAAAGATGCCGTCCATTGTACACCCGGCCACAGAAGTTTACGGACCACGGGATCTCAGAAAACGTTTAATTCCGAAGCAGCCTGTAGCAATAGCCAGTAGAACTGTATACGACAATGTTGTTAGCATACTATAGTCGTGGCCTGAAATGCAAATACCAGGTTGCGCTGCGAGGTTGCCGAAATATTCAGCTTTTTCTCACATTTCTTGGTCCGTAATATTTTGTGGCCGAGTGTACATCTGCGTTTTCTGAAGCCAGCCATTTGATCTGGTAGACAGCTTGCACTCCACCATTGCAGTCTAATATCGATAATCTTTTCCATCACCTTTGAAACACAGCTCGTTAAACTAACAGGACGGAAGGAGTCAAGAGACAGTGGCGTTTTGCCAAGTTTTAGCAATGGGACTACGTTAGCGATCCTCCAACTCATAGTAACATGTGCTTCCTCCCACATCTTGTTGAAGACGTGTAGGAGAGTGGACGTGCCTGTTGGGCCAAGGTTTTTCAAGGTACAATAAGAGATGTTGTCAGGACCAGTCGCTGTTCTTTGGCGTGTCTTCGAGAGAGCGTGCTGCAGTTCCTTTAGAGAGAACAGAGTATCCAACTGGGTATGAGGTAAATCGCGAGCATTTTCAATCTGTTGCTGCAACGAAAAGATAGACTGATCTTGAATTGATACAGGATTTGCGAAATTTACTAGGGTTGCGCAGAACTTGTTTGCAATTTCGCGTTCAGATACGCCAAGAGCTGTAGCAAGGCTTTTGAAGGGACTACATTGTGATACCGGATGGCCAAGGGCGTTTATTAATCTCCAAATTTTCGGCAAGGGAGTCAAGGGGGTAATTGACGTACAGAACTCACGCCCCCGTTGCTGTCCCAGTTTTTGCACGTACCGGTTAGATTTTCTGTGTGCAGCTTGACTTCCTTGAAAATCTTCAAGCCATCCAGAACGACGAAACCGACGCTCTGCTCTCCGTCTAACGGCTCGGAGTCGTTCATAGTCTGCGTCGACACTGTTTTGTCCCTCCGGAACAGCTGTGTATCGCGTAGCCCTAGAGTAATTTCTTAGTACCGATGACATGAATGTGTCCAAGTCATTTACTTGGTCCAGTACCACAGAATTATATTCTCGAAATAGTTTAGTAAGTTTAGTTACTCTGGTAGATCTTGCCGGATGCATAAGGGGGTGCGCTATGAGAATTTGGTAGTGGTCACTACCCCGTGTCTCATAATCTGTGCACCATCTAATACCACGCGTAAGGTCAGGGGAGGCTATAGTAATATCAAGACAGCTAGCGTAATTGTAGCCTCTTAAAAAGGTAATTGATCCATCATTGAGCACAACAAGGCCGCATGAGTCTATAGCCTTTTTCTAAAGACCTGCCTCTTGCATCAGTGTGGCTACTGCTCCAGGTAACGTTATGAGCATTGAAGTCCCCGCAGAATAGGACTGGTCCTTGTATCCTTTGAAACAAATGCATGAAAGTTGACTCAGTAATGCGCGATGCTGGTTGCATGTAAACGCAAACAACGGTCACAAGCAGCTTTTTAAACTGAAATTTACAGGCAACGAACTCAGGCACATCAGAGTCCGAGGAGAAGAGAAGACAGGAAGGTAGATCGCGTCTGACGCATAACATAGTTCGGCTAGGGTTCGGAGTTCGTGAAGATGAGTATATTACGTAGTTCGAAAGACGGAAATTATGGTCTACACCGGCTTCGTTAAGACACACAACGGGGAACCTGTATTGCGAAACAAGCTTCCTGAAGTCTGCACTTTTAGATTGAATGCCATTTGCATTCCATTGAAATACGGTTGTGTTTCGAAAACAGTTATCCATCTGGCGAGCCATTATGTTATGTTGTAAGCTACTTTTGTAGTACCAGTGGTTCTAACGAAAGAACTGCGCTCACCTCTGGAAGGTTGTTTGCCATAGGATATGCCCGCAGAATTGCTTTCAACGCAACACAGAGCATAGACACCACCATATGCTGCTGAGATGGTTCCGCTTCACGTGAGACATGCGCAGGTGCTTGTGTTCTCAAAGGGATCAATGCCTGCTGAGACTCACGTTGGCGGTCGACAGCACTTGACGACGTCTTTCCTTGGCTCTCTTTCCTGCTTGGTTTGCCGTTCATATCCTGTAAACCACTAGCCACCATCGCATACGTTTTCTTGCGCTCTGCTGATTGTGACGGAGGAGCTGCTTTTACTGGGTTGACAGCATCTAAACTCGGTGGAGGCGAGCCTTGCTTCGGGGTCCGACCATGTAATATTTTTTGTCGCCTGAGTAATGAAGCCGCTTGATGCTTGGGACATCTAGCGTATGAAGCTGTGTGGTCTCCGTTGCAATTGCCGCACTTGGGTTGATTTCTTGAGGTGCAGGCTTTATAAGCATGCGCTCCCGCACAGATCTTGCATCGCAATTGGCCATGGCAGGACTTAGCAACATGGCCAAATCGCTGGCAATTGTAGCACCTAGTTGCCGGTTCTAAATATTCTTCGACAGGATGACTCGTGAATTCAAGTAGGATGCGTGTTGGCAATGGTTTGTCAGGCAAGAATTGTAGGATGACGCTCCGAAGTGCATGTGGTTCCACTGTTCCATCTTCTCGCCGGAGCCATCTGGTCTGCCTCTTAATGGAAATGAACCGTAAACTTCTTCGCATGGGACTGCGTCAGACAGTGTGGGCTTACTACTGGCAATAAGCTCAGAAACTTTTTTGCACGTTTTCTCGATTTTATTATTGTTATTATTGTTGTTGTTGTTGTTGTTGTTGTTGTTGTGTTTGCCCCATGCGTGGCAAGAAGAGAAGAAAGCTTCTGGAATGACTCTCTTTCCTCCTGACCACTACATACTCGTACTTGCGAAAGTGCCGAACAGACCCAAACACATGTGTTGCTACAACGTCGCGAATGTATGCAAGCAATTGTTTTCTTGTTTGCCGTCTCTCGATATTTCTTTTAATGCCACACTTTTGTTTTGATACCATTTCCTAGCATTTTATGGTTATTTATTTATTTATTTATTTATTTATTTATTTATTTATTTATTTATTTATCTATTTATTTATTTACTCGTTTTCGTAGTGAACAGCCTATTACTATGGGCTCCGTCGCCGAAGTGTGCCATTCGAGACAATTAAATAATCATGTCATGACGAGTATAAATTGAAATAAACAGCCCCATAGTAACCAATGAACAAAGATGATATTATGGTTTACATTTGGCCGGACTGTCAATATTCAGATGGGTAGTAGCTAACTATTGACGCTCCGGCCAACTATAAACCAAATATCGTCATTGTTCTTTTTTTTAAACTGAATATTAGGAGAGGTTGGCGCCTTTATGGTGACATCGGCTACTCCTTGTCACTTGGCAAAGGAAACAAATTTACGTAAAAAGGGAGCATAGCCACACAAAATATGACACTCAGTAAAACACTGGATGAATAAAAAATATACACTCCAACAGTACATGAATCGCAAAGTTTTGTGCATGAGTTCAGTACACGTACGCATTATAAAGTCCGATATTCTGAACAACCAAAACACACAACACATGTAATACACTGCAAGTACAGAACAAAATTATACATATTGCGTAAAAGTTGCGATCACCACATAAACCAGTTATGAACCACGAAAAACATTTATGTTACTCAGCGTATTCGGATCATCTGAAACTTAATATTTTCCCAAAATTTTGGTGTCGTCTAAAAAATTTTTCAGAGCAAGAAGTGCTCTATTCTGAAGGCCAGCAGTTGGCCATGGGCCAAGTATCTTTGTTAGAGTGAATGGTCTTCTGTCTTTTGTCTTCTGTCTTCTGTCTTGCGTCAGACACAAATTTGCTCGCAGCACCCTTCTTTGTGGATCGTATTTCGTGCACTCGAGGAGGAGATGATGCACATCTTCGTCTGGATGGCCACAAGAACACTGCGGACTAGAGACACGTTTTATTCTGTACAAGTGTTTCGTAAATGCAGTACCAAGACGCAGGCGGTGTACCAATGATTCAAATTTTCTGTTGTCCCTTAGATTTTCCGGCATTGATAAGTTTATACATGGGTCTATAGAGTATACCTCCGAGTTTTTAGTTTGCTGATTAAACCAGGTAGTTTTGCTGAGGTGACAGGAAATCTGTCTCAGAATCAGACGGACTTCGCTACGCAATAGGGAAAGATTGGCCGTCTCTGCGTTATTGTGCGCCGGATTCGCAGCTGCGTCAGCTGCAGTATTACCAGGAATATTGCAGTGCCCAGGTATCCACTGAAATGCAATTACATTGTTCATTGCGCTTGATTTTGTAAGTTCTTTGAGCGTCTCATACAATAGCAAAGTATTCAAAGAATTTTTCTTATTGTTATGAAGTAATTTGAGAGCGGCTTGCAAATCGCTAAAGATAACCCATTTTTGTGAATGCTTTTCTGATGTTATGAAACGCAAAGCACACAGGATTGCAAACAGTTTTGCCACGGTGGAAGATGTCTCTCGGGATAAGTTAAATGTTTGCTCTAGCGCTAAATGTGTAATGACGAATGCTGAAGTCGAGGAATTTTTATGACACGAACCATCTGTTTAAACGTACATGTACTGGGGATATAATGAGTAAATTTGGAAGAGTGCCACTTGCTGTGCGGCTACTATAGACATGTCTCTCTTAGATATAATCCCGTCAACCGATAATTCTATTTTAGGACATGTTAACATCTAGGGAGGGTAACTAACATCCACTTTGCATAATTCAAATCTTGGTAATAATGCTTTATGTTCTCGAACAACATCGTGAATTTTGCTTTTGTTTCTTTCGGTGAGCGCGAGGTTTAATGGATGCTTCTCGTGTTGGGTTAAGATGCGATAAATATGTCGGCGTGTTTCAACCGTTCATCATCATCATCATCAGCCTGGTTATGCCCACTGCAGGGCAAAGGCCTCTCCCATACTTCTCCAACTACTCCAGCCATGTACTAATTGTGGCCATGTTGTCCCTACAAACTTCTTAATCTCATCCACCCACCTAACTTTCTGCCGCCCCCTGCTACGCTTTCCTTCCCTTGGAATCCATTCCGTAACTCTTAATGACCATCGGTTATCTTCCCTCCTCATTACGTGTCCTGCCCATGCCCATTTCTTTTTCTTGATTTCAACTAAGATATCATTAACTCGCGTTTGTTCCCTCACCCAATCTGCTCTTTTCTTATCCCTTAACGTTATACCTATCATTCTTCTTTCCATAGCTCGTTGCGTCGTCCTCAATTTAAGTAGAACCCTTTTCGTAAGCCTCCAGGTTTCTGCCCCGTACGTGAGTACTGGTAAGACACAGCTGTTATAAACTTTTCTCTTGAGGGATAATGGCAACCTGCTATTCATGATCTGAGAATGCCTGCCAAACGCACCCCAGCCCATTCTTATTCTTCTGATTATTTCAGTCTCATGATCCGGATCCGCAGTCACTACCTGTCCTAAGTAGATGTATTCCCTTACCACTTCCAGTGCCTCACTACCTATTGTAACCTGCTCTTCCCTTCCGGGACTGTTAAACATTACTTTAGTTTTCTGCAGATTAATTTTTAGACCCACCCTTCGGCTTTGCCTCTCCAGGTCAGTGAGCATGCATTGCAGTTGGTCCCCTGAGTTACTAAGCAAGGCAATATCATCAGCGAATCGCAAGTTACTAAGGTATTCTCCATTCAACCGTTCGTATGACTGGAAATGGGGGGTGACGAGCTTCAGCAATTACTAAAGAACTCGAGGTAGCCTGCGGAACCCCAAGACACACTCGTAGCCCCCTTGCTAATAAACGTTGAAGACGTTCCTCAGAAGTTTGCGATAAACCATGGAGAATAGGTGCCGAGTAAGCAATCTTTTGTTCTATGAGTGCGTTATAAACTTGTAGTAGTGAAGAGACTGATACCCCCCCCTCCCCCCCCCCCACTGTGTGCCAGCGAGTCGCCGAAGTACGTTTATTACTGCATTGGTCTGCTTTTCTATTGCGCGGATGTGTGATGTTCATGTTAGCTGGCGGTCAAGAATAACTCCAAGAAATTTATGCTCTTTCACAAACATCAAAGTTTGCCCATTAAGCGTAAGTTGGAAATTATTCAGCTGTCGTCTAGTGAAAGGAAGTACGACTGTCTTTGCGTATGAAAGACTCAGGCCTCTTTGTTTTAAAAAGGTGTCGATACTATCAAGTCCCTCTTGCAGCGTTGTTTGAATGTCTTGTATATGAGATCCAGAGGCCCACATGTAGATGTCATCTGTGTACAGAGAATACTGTAGTCCAGACGGGAGTGTTTTTGGCAAGGCTGCCATGACACAGTTGAATAAAAACGGACTGAGAACACTGCCCTGCGGAACGCCCTGCGTGATGCTGTGATAATTACTCTCTCCTTCGATTGTTTCCATAAATATTTTTCTATCTTTCAAGAAATTTGATACCCATCGCAGTGTTCGACCGTGTAGGCCAAGCTCTAACATGCCAGCAAGGACGTGTATGTGACTTACAGTGTAGAATGCTCTTTGAATGTCTAAGAATACTGCTTCTGTCACATTTCCACAAGATCGTTCATGTTCGACGCATGTTCGACCCCAAGTTGAATAGGGCGCAAGCCGTTTCGCTTAGGCTCCTACAGACCAGCACATATCCGTGTCTGTCCGCTCTCCACGAGGCTTACCCCGACGTGTATCGCGACGACGCCTGCCCGTCCTGCGGCCAGACCTCCACTCTACCTCACATGCTCTGGGAGTGCGGGTCGACATACCCCAAGTTCATCAAGGAGGAGTGGGACTCGCTTCTGCGTAGCCCCGCTCTAGAAAAGCAAATCCTGGCCGTCCGGCGTGCCCGCGACCGGGCCGGTGGGCTAGACCTGCCGGTCCCGACGTGGGACTAGCCGGGTGCGCGACGAGTTCGCGTCCTCACCGGACCTACAATAAAGTTTATTCACTCACTCACTCAAATACTGCGTGATAATGGCATCGAAATCCTTGAGCAGCGAAGGCAACACTTAAGAATTCGATTTCTTTCCATGCTTTTTAATGGAGACGTATCAATTAATCCTGAATCCTATCTGTCTAGTTCAACGTCTAGGCTTACTCGACATCGTCATTTGACAACACCTTATTTTGCACGGACGGATGTATTCAAGTATTCTTTTTTTTCCCCGAACTATAAGAGACTGGAAACTCGTTGTTGCCTGTTTCAATTGATTTATTCATTTTACTACTGTTGTACCTTAATTACCACCCTGCTTGGACCTGAACTAGGTATGCAGTATGAAATAAATAAAATAAAATAATATATATGGCCAGGGCTCTGACGGTTCGAAATCCACGTCCACGCTTCTAAGTGATGCTCTCGTCTCGTATCCCCCCCCCCCCCCCAAAAAAAAAAAGGATTGACCACACTTTAACTGCTTGTAGTTCTTGGTTTATTATGTAGGTGCGTCTTTTTTTTTTTATCCCGGGACCGTAAATACCGGTATCCGATCCCGGCCAGGGCTCGCCCTGGTCGGCTAGTCGTTCCACTGAGTCGGTGCCCCTGGAGTGTTTTCTTCGCAACGGAGTCGACACCTTTCCCGTGGAGATCGTTCCCACAGATGGTGGATCCATTCCGTTGACCGCATCAGAAATTTTTAAGGAGGAGATGCGCGGTATAACCGAACACTTTATTCACATCTCGGAGGCGAGACGTTTTGGCAAGAATGGAATTCTGTGCAAGTCACCTAATGTTCATTGCCTCAATGATTTGCTTAACTGCACGAGATTCGCTAGCATTGTGGTTCATGCTTTCGAGCATCCACATCTCGCATGCGCGAAGGGCATTGTTCGGGGGATACCCACAGATATCACTCCTGAGGCCTTCTTGAATGTGCTCTCTCCGGCTGGTGTTGTTTCTGGTTACAGATGCAATAGGTCCGTGGGTGATAACCAAGTTCCAACTGAGAGCGTTATGATCTCGTTCGCCGGTTTAACGCGCCTGTCGGAAGTGAAGGCCGTACTTGTTCCGCGTGGAGGCCTTTACTCCTAAACCACTGCAGAGCCGAAACTGCTGAAGATTTGGGCACAATGCTAATGCCTGCGGATCTTCAGTGAAATGCTGTAGTTTTGGCGGCTCTCCCTCCACATGAGCCTGCGATGTAGATGCTCCGAGGTGTTGCTTATGCGATGGCTCTCATGGTCCTACGGGTGCTACCTGCCCGCGCGAGGCCATGAAATACAGGTGCTTGAGGTCGCAGAGAAACGTCATTGTTCCCGCACGGAAGCGATAGCAGCACTTAAAGAGCGTGAAGTCGGTTACGCAGCCGCTGCGTCCCGTTCGCCCACATCACTAGAAGCCACACTTTCGGCCGCAGTTGCCGGAGCTATTGACAAGGCAATCCCAATAGTTATGGAGCAACTTTTTAACAACTTTGCCGAATGTATAACGGAGATCATGACTGCGAAATTTGACTGCCTCCTCCAATCGCACTTTGCTGCCACAGCCCCCTCTTCAACTAGTATTTCTGCGCAACATTCAAACGAAACAAACTTTGATAGTCAGGCAGAAGTTACGTCTGATACTTCCGTGTGTTCTCCATTATCAGTAAATGCGGGACCTAGCCACTCGTTTGTGCAAATGAGGCTTGGGACCATCAGCAATAGACGTAAGAGTTCCCGACTTTCTCCCATGGATTCTCATAAATCTAGGCTGAAAAAAGAGAAAAAGAGTGATCATCACGAGCAGGATGCGTTGCGTTCTGCTGTGGAGTCATCTATTTTAGGATCGCCATAGCTTCATTAAAAGTTCTTCAGTGGAATTCAAATAGTCCTGAATCCATTTTTACATCCGGCCACCAACTCCAACAGCCTCAAGTGAGTTCAGTATGGCCTCATGGGTGACGTTGTCGTATGCTCCTATTATATCTAGAAAAAGTGTCACTGATAGGCGCTTGAGGCTTTTTTGAATTTGGACCCAGGTTACGATTTCAATAACGTTGTCGATGGACGAGCGACCTCGACGAAAGCCCTTCATGCATGGCGCCCGGATTTATGTTGAAGCGCTCTAGGTACCATTCCAAGCAAGCAAGCAAGGTTTCAGAATGGGGATCAAGCGGCTCGATTTCCATTGTCTAGGAACGGCGCCGTTCTGCCAAGACTCATTGTTGTAGTTGAGCAGCTCATCACGTGCGTCATGTCCAAGGTGGCACAGGGCAGCATACGTGATGCCATCAGGTCCTGGTGACGAAGAACGCCTGCAGGTCGCCAATGCAGCATCGAGCTCTTCGAGTGAAAATAGCACGTTCATTTCTGGTACACGTGCCTCAGGGATGTCATTCAGTACTGTGTCATTCAGTGCTGTGTCAATAATGATGGCCACGGACCCAGCAAGCCGTGCACAGAGCTCTTCAGCCACTTGAAGTTCTGAGCAGAGTTGGTAGAGGGCCAGAGCAGCAAATGGCTCCCTTTGATGCGGAGATGAGCGAAGAACTCTAACCGTTCTCCATATGTGCGATAGCGATTTTCTGGGCTCAAGCGACTGACATAAAGTTTTCCATCGCTTGTCTTCCAATTTATCCATACGACGCTGGACTTTCTTTTGTATGCGTCGTGAAGCCCTATGATCCAAGACGGACTTCGTGCGCCGATACCTCCTCTCCGCCTGTCGCGGTGCCGCACGCAGCCTCTCCAGTTCCGTGTCCAAGTCTGTTCGCCTCGCTGACCTTGTAAGCGAGCACATGGATGTTTTCAGTGCCTCTGCGATTGCATTTTCGATAGTGTGTGAAAGGCCTTCCCGACACGCGTCATCCACATCCTTCTTAAACTTTAACCAATCAACTGTAATCAAGACAGTAGAGGAGTGTTGCTCAACTCCTTTAATTTTTATGTCTTACTTTGACTGAGAGGTGCTGTTTCTTACAGACCGAAGACGGCCCAACTTCAGAACATTACATCTGCCGTGGTGTGCCACAAGATAGAGTGTTGAGCCCTATTTTGTTCAACCTCGTCCTGGTACAACTAGCGGAGTACCTACCGCAGACATTTCATGTCTCAATATACGCCGACGACATTTGCATCTGGGCCTCTGCGGCGACTCGCCCTCAGGTACGAGCCAGGCTTCAGCGGGCGGCAACCATGACGGCGTCTTATCTATGAGAACAAGGCCTCAGTGCGTCTACTGAAAAGTGCGCATTGGTTGGCTTTACGCACAAACAAATGTCATTGTATCCTGTTTCAATCAATGGTGAAGCTGTATCCTATGTTAAGATACATCGCTTTCTGGGTGTAATCACTGACCGCAACCTCTCGTGGAGCCCTCGCTGCGTCTATCTGAAGAAGAAGTCAGTTGCCATTGCTCAGGTCTTGAAATTTCTCTGCGGGAAAAACTGGGGTACACCAGTCCATTCTATGATGCAGCTGTACAGGGTACTGTTTCTCGGGCTCCTACGTTATAGTCTACCAGTGTTGTAAAATGCATGCAACACGAACTTTCGCGCTTTCGAGAGCATACAAGGTCAAGCCCTACACACGTGTTTAGGGCTGCCTCGGTGCACCTCAACAGCAGCAACAATTGCCATAGCGGGAGACCATATGATCCAGATACATGTAGCTGTCGACTCTCTCAGAGCGCACATTTACCATCTGTCAAAGATCCCCGACCATCATTTGGCCTCCCTACCAGCCGACAGACTTCAAGCGACCTTTTCAAAAGTGACTAGCGCTCATCAAGAGTGCATACCGTGATCTTTTACACCGGCGGCGAAGCCTTCATCTCCTCTGTGGTGCCTGCGACAGCCTCAAGTGAATTTTGCTGTTCCTGGAATTGCAAAAAAGTCCAATCATCCATCGCCATCTCTGAAGCAACTTACGTTTCTATTACTGCACCAGACGTATCATGACCACATACATATATACCGACAGTTCGACCTCGCCTACTAGCTCAACTGCCGCATTAGTCGTTCCAGCTAAGCAGGTTACAGTTAGATTGAAATTTTCACACACGACTACATCTACGTCGGCAGAACTTGCAGCTCTTCATGTCGCTATGACGTACGTCACCGAAGAGCCAACAGAGAAATGGGTCGTATTTTGTGATTCTAAGGCAGCTCTTCACAGCATCAAGTCTTGATTACGTCACAGAACTTACGAGCAGATGATATGTGACATCAGGGAAGTGCACCACCATGCTCTGGAAAGAGGGCACAACATTAGGTTTCAATGGATTCCTGGTCACTGTGGCATCGTTGGCAACAACCTAGCAGACAATGCTGCCCGGTTTGCTCACGAAGCTACCCAGATGCGTCCAACACTTTGGGAAGGTCGGACGCTGCCAGGGAACTTCGCCTACTTGCACGCAAAGAGTCACAAGATCTCTGGATTTCAAGTGCCTTCAATTGCCGATAACATAACCTGGACCCCACGCTACGGTTACAACTGCCATCTAGCCTTTCCCGCGGCGGAACAACCTTGCTGTGCCGCTTGTGGCTGGGAGTAGCGTTCACGAACGCATACTCCTATAGTTTGGGAATGGCCGAGAGCCCGATGTGCGACTCCTGTGCGTGGGAGGAAACCATCGAGCACCTATTGTGTACCTGCCCTCACTACGATGTACAACGCCTCTCTCTGCGGGCAATCTTGCACCGACTGGACTCAAGACCGTTCACCGAGTCAAATATACTCGGACCGTGGCCACACCCGTCACTGGCACGAAAAGCGATTCGTGCACTAGCGCAATACTTAAAGTGCACCTGCTTAAGAGACCGTTTATAGTGCCCCTGTGTATAGTGTCCCTCCCACACACACTCAGTGCTTACTCTCACCCTTTCCCCTTTCTATTCCCCTCTCCCCCACCCCCAATGTAGGGTAGCAAACCGTGTGCTCTTCTGGTTGACCTCCCTGCCTTTCCTGTACTTGCTTTCTCTCTCTCTCTTCAGTGGAATTATCACTCTATATCCTCCGGTTACGTTGACCTTCTTTATGTAGTACACAAACTAATTCCAGATGTTATTTTACTTCAAGAATTATGGCTATCGTCGCATCACAGATTTACCATTAATAATTTTCGAACATGTCGTTTAGATCGCCCAGGGAGAGGCGGTGGGCTGCTAGCATTAGTCTCATCAAAAATGCATCATAAAGTAACTGTCACTTTTGAACATGTGTGTTCAGACTGCGAAATTTTAGGATTAGATTTTTTACTGCCTGGTTGTGCTGCGTTTACAGCGGCTAATGCGTATTTCCCGAACGGAGTCAAGTGCACTGATCACCTGGACTCGCTGTGCCGAAACTGTTCAAATGCAATGCTCCTTGCAGGAGACTTTAATTCTTATCATACTTCTTGGGGACTTAAAACGGATGCTTGTGGAAAGAGGTTGTGGAATTGGCTGCATGACAACTATTTTCAATGTCATAATTCATGTCGAATTACCTTTCTACTTGGGCGATTCTTTTCTTCATTAGACCTGACTTTCTCTTCTGCTCACACGTCTATTTCATCTTAGGACACCTTTGACAATGGAACAAGTAGCGATCGCTTACCCATTACTTTTGAAATTTTGTTTTCATGTCAGACTCCTATTGTATGGCAAAGGCGGCTCATTAATTATAAAACTTATAAATCTGCTATAAATCAGGTTTATCAGCGCTTACGACTTGTGATGAGTAACGGAGAGCTGACTCTGTGGTATCGCTTTTAAATTCTGCTACTCGGCCCGCTGAGTTTGCGGTTATGTCTGGCAGCTCGCCGTCAATCTCATCTTGGTGGATTGAAGCTTGCACACAGGATTACAGGCGAAGAAAAGCAGCGTGGAAAAGCCTCCAACATAATCATTCGGCGAAAAATTGGATGGCTTATAAATTCTATGCAGCTGTGTTCAAAAGAACTGTGGCGATTGCTAAAGACGAAAAATGCACTACATTCAACTTTCAGAAACATTCAACGAAACCAGAAAGAAGATCTGCACTTTTTAGGTTTTTACGAAACAAAAAATCTGTTCAGCAGTCCGTATGGTCCCATTCTGCTGTTCTATCCCCCGAAGATGCGGCGGATTCACTAAATGAGATCGCGAATGGGCTTGATGTGATAGCTTTATTTCGAATCCGGCGATTGGGAAGCCCGGGCCTGGGGCTTGAAGCGCGCTTTTTTTCAGAGTGTCCCAGACCTAGAAGGTTTAAAAGTTCAGCATCTCAGTTTGTAAAAGTTTCCATGTCAGAATTATCCGATGTCATCTTAACTACACATCAATCGGCTCCTGAACCAGATAGTAT
Organism: Dermacentor andersoni; assembly: GCF_023375885.2. Taxonomy (NCBI): domain Eukaryota; kingdom Metazoa; phylum Arthropoda; class Arachnida; order Ixodida; family Ixodidae; genus Dermacentor; species Dermacentor andersoni. Next base: position 17,987,771 of record NC_092816.1, read on the forward strand.
CACAACTGTTATGATTAAATTATCGTTTAACGCTTTCCCAAATGAACTCTTCAATATAGTTAACTGTTCACTACAATATACATGGATCCCGACCTCTTGAACATTGCAAAAATCGTGCTATTACTTAAAAATAAGAACCTCGGATATATCTTGGACAACATTCGGCCAATTTCCCCTACTTCGAATCTAGTCAAAATTTTAGAAAAACTAATCCATGTCCGGCTCAATGACTTCACTTCTTCTCAGGGTATTGTGAGCTCGAGACATAGGATTTAGGCCTCAATGTTCCACATGGTCAGCTCACGTTGATTTAGAAAGCAGCATTCGACTCGCAGGACTATCAGGAGATGTATCATCATTGGTAACTTTAGATATTGCAAAAGCTTATGACAGTGTCGAACATGGAATTTTAATTTCTAAATTAATAAGATGTGCTGTTCCAGACTATTTAGTGGCCTGGATACAAGAGTTCCTTTCGGGTAGAGAATATTTTTGTGTCACGGACTGGGTGACATCGGGCACCTATAAACAGACGAGAGGCGTACCACAGGGATCAGTTAGATAGATAGATAGATAGATAGATAGTACTTTTATTCGTATCAATTTTCATACACAAAAATCAGGCCTACCAAAGCCTCACAAGGGCTTGAGTGGCAGCGCCTGGCAGACAGCGAACATTAGCAAAACAAAGGAAGAATAGAGGTATTGCAACAAACTCGACAAGCAAAAAGAAAAAGAAAATTTAACAACTCAGAGAGACAGATATGGAGACATAACTATTACAACATCAAAAGGGATGACAGCAATATGAAATTAAGATAGTAACACTCGATTAAATAATTATGGGGTAGGAAGCAATGCAGAGACATACCGCAAATTTTTTTTCAGGGTGTATTTTGTTCTCATGCGGAATACACTAGGTGGCATACTATTGAAACAGGCAGGTACATAGTATTGACGCGTGCGCTTTCCGTACCGGGTTGAGGAGCGAGGAATGCAGTAACGGTATTTTGGTCTTAAATCACGTGCAGGAACATAAGGAATGGTGAACTGACTGCACCAAAAATGTTTAAGCACAATGGTTTCTGTTAATAAAGCGTTAAAATTTGGAAACTTTAATCTTCTGAAAATATCAATGTTATTACCGATGGGCAGGTCGTAGGCAATATTCTTTAAAAGTAAACGCAGAAGCGAATTCACCCTGCGCTGCCAGCGAACAGTGCAGTGACCATAAACAGTGATTCCGTATCTTAGTACACTATAGGCTAGAGCGTGTGTAACACATTTGCGGACAGAAAAAGGCATAAAATATCTAATATTATACAGGACACAAGATACAGCACGAAGTCTTTGACAAACGAAAGAAAGGTGCGAGTTCCAAGAGAGATCACTGTCGAAGATCAGGCCAAGATATTTGACCGAGTGCGCATATTTTACTGGAACACAGTTACAATGAGAACAGGAGGAAGTATGCAAATAAACAGGAAGACTCAACTCAAATTTTTTTAAAGGGTTATGAAAACATATAAGTTGTGTTTTAGAAGTATTAACATTAATAAGGTTAGACTTAAACCAGTCCATAGCTTTAACAGCTGCCGTCTGTAACACTGTTACAGCATCAGTGTATTTCTTTGCGCGCGCAAAAATGACAGTGTCGTCAGCATACTGGAACAATGAAACAGGCACATTGTTAGCAAGATCATTAACGTATAGCTTGAATAACAAAGGACTCAATATAGAACCTTGCGGGACTCCAGAATTAATTGCCGTGAAATCGCTATGGAATCTTGAAATCGACACATATTGGCGCCTATCTTGTAAAAAGTTAGTAAGTAAATGTAAAAACGAACCTCGAAATCCCAATGTAGAAAGTTTATCAAGGAGAAGAACGTGGCAGATGCTATCAAAGGCCTTGCTTACGTCAAGAAAAAGAGAGCATACGACTTCATTCTTATCAAAAGCTGAATTTAGTATGTCAGAGAATTCTTCAAGAAGATCTGTTGTTCCTTTTCCTGGTATGAAGCCATACTGACAGGGTGATAGAACATTGTGCGTATTCAAAAAATTCGTCATGGTAAGTAGTAGATGCTTCTCAAAAATTTGGCCAATGCATGGCAAAATAGAGATAGGTCGGTAATTACTCATCATGTTTCTGGAGCCACCCTTATACAAAGGTATAACTTTAGCAGTTTTCATTGAAGTCGGTATTATACCCCTGGAAATGATACTATTAAGGATAACCAGTAGGACACCCTTAATCGCTTCAAAATTTCTGCACAATTCAGAAACAGTGAGGCCGTCATGACCAGGAGATTTGCTGCGTTTAAGACTGAAAAGTATACACCTTAAATCACTTTCTGTAATGTCAGGAAGGAAAGCAGATTCCATCACACTGGGAGGCATAGGACAGTCGTTAGGCGGGGTACCAGATGCACCAGAAACCAGAGAAAATAGTTTGTTAAAGTCATTCGCAATGCTCTGTCCATCTTTCTGGAAATGAGATATGAAATATGTATCATTATATATAGCAGCGCTCGCTCCTTTCAGGTTATTTACCAATAACCATGTTTTCTTGCTGTTAAAACGTGCATCTTCAAACTGAGACCTAAAGTGGTTGCGCTTGGCCAGACGGATCATGGCATTAACTCGGTTTCGTTCATGTTTAAACTGCAGTCGTAGTTCAGAACAGTTTGGAGCCCGTCTCGTTCGAGCCCAGAGCAGATCTTTTTCTTTAATGGCTTCCAGTATTACGGGCGACATCCACTTATTGTCTAAATTTCGTTGCTTAACGATCACCATGCGTGAAGATTCGGCTTTCTGTGAACGAAAAACCTCGACGAAACTGTCATATAAGTCTGCAGGGGACACATTGTAAATAAAAGAATCCCAATCATACTTTGCTATTCTTTCATCGAAACGTTTATAATCAAGTACTGATACGCTTTGCTGGCTGCGCAAAGGTGCAGATTGGCTGGAGCCATCCGTTAAGGAGCAGCAGACGAAATAGTGGTCTGCAAGCTTGACTTCAACCACAGCAGACCGCACCAACCGGTTTTGAGAACGCACATTTATGTGGTCGATGCAAGAAGAGACCAGCTGCCCAGATAAGTATTCCTCACGTGTAGGGCTGTGAATTTTAGTCTCTAGTCCCCACTTTGATAAAGTGTCAAGATAATCTGCGACTGTTGGCACAGTTGGGCGTAGAATATCGATATTCATATCCCCGATAATGCACACGTGTTCTTCACTGGAAAATGATGATATTGCAGAATCAAGCTCAGCTAAAAAGATTCGACCGTTACAACACGGAGGGCGGTAAATTGCAAGTAGAATCAACGACAACCAAGGTGTACTTAGGCGGAGCGCGACTACTTCTGCTTGAGTAAAAGGAATACTAATTTCAGAAACGGACCAAGAATCTAACAAAAACTGCGATTCCTCCTCCTGTTCGTTGTTGACGAGTATAAGAATGTAACTGGCATCCTGGCAGCGAGAAATGTGATAACACGTCTGACGAAACGTTCACTTCCGTGAGAGCAACAACGTCATAAGTTGAATGAAAAGGGTTAATCAGCGCACGAAAATGGTCCCAATGCTTCCGTATACTGCGAATATTAACGTGAGTCAACTGAAATGAATTGCCTGTGTGATGCTGAAAGAACTTCTGGACTTCAGAAAAATCGGAACACTTCACGAAACCAATGTGAGACATGGTTATGTTAGTTTTTCAAGATCCGAAAGCTTGTTGACACGAATGAGAGGTGCGCCTTCGGACTGTTTTGCAAGGACCTTCCCATTTTTGGTCCAGACGAACTGAAAACCCTTTTCTTTGCCACGAGACCTTGCTAGACGGAACAACTCGCGATTAGCCCGAGATAGGTTATCGTTGAAAAACAGCCGAGGAGACTGAGCGTCATGCATCAAATCACGAAGGCCCTTCCGGGCCCCGAGCCATTTCTGCTTAACAGAAACTGAGCGAGTTTGTACTAGAATCGGTGGAATATAGTCGCCTCTGGATGGCAGCCGATGCACTGCAGAGATATCTGCTTGTTCAAAATCGGTTATGTTTAGCTTGCCTGCCAACGTACCTAAGAAAGAGTGTAAGTTTTCATCAGATTTGACAGGAAGGCCGTGAATCTCGAAGTTACATCTTCTGCTGTATTGTTCGAGGTCATTAATTTCCCCACTCATCCTGTCAATCACTTGTGTCTGGGAAACTGCTGTTGAAGCAAGCGATTGAACTTGTGATCGAAGGTCTGCAAGCTCATTCTGATTAGCGGTCACTGTAGCAAGCACCGAGTCATACTTTGACGAAAGGAAATCGATAGCGGAGCGTATGTCGTCGACTGCCGAAGCAACCTTTTCACTAGCTTCCCTGACCAACAACAGTTCCTCAATTTTCACCATCAATGTTGAAACAGTTGTAGTCAAAGAATCTAGTTTCATATTCAGAGCAGACAGTTGCTGTGAGAATGAACCATCACCTGGGTTGGATACTTCGTCTGGTTGCTTAACCGAATCAACCTTGCATGAAGGACACTTCCACGTTTCGCGTGTTACTGTACTCATCTTTTTGTAGGCGTTATCAGAAACTGACGAGCAGTTTTTCCCCAGGTGGAATTCGCCCTCACAGGTAGAACAACTCATAAATCTTCCATCTTTCGGTATGGCTTTTGAGCAAGAAGTACACAAAGAAGACATGGTGCAGTCAGCGGCAAAACCCAAAAAGTGATGAATTACAACAGGTGTAATCAACACTCACCTGCCAAAAATGAAGCAAACGTTCAGTCTAGGACAAAGGTTTGCCGCTGACTGCAACGATCCACGAAGTTGACGGCCTTTAAATAATCGGTGATCGACGCCAGGGGGACATTATTGGCAGGTCCAGAGCCAATGAAGTCAAGGATGGCTTGCTACGTCGAAACTGCAGCTTCACCGAGATCCGCATGCGTAGATCAGTCGCCAGGAACAGTTGTGAAGATGACAGCCGGTGAAGATACGAGCGGTTTTCCAGCTGATACTGTCCCACAGCTTGCAGGGCCTGCCAAAAATGAAGCAAACGTTCAGTCTAGGACAAAGGTTTGCCGCTGACTGCAACGATCCACGAAGTTGACGGCCTTTAAATAATCGGTGATCGACGCCAGGGGGACATTATTGGCAGGTCCAGAGCCAATGAAGTCAAGGATGGCTTGCTACGTCGAAACTGCAGCTTCACCGAGATCCGCATGCGTAGATCAGTCGCCAGGAACAGTTGTGAAGCTGACAGCCGGTGAAGATACGAGCGGTTTTCCAGCTGATACTGTCCCACAGCTTGCAGGGCCTGCCAAAAATGAAGCAAACGTTCAGTCTAGGACAAAGGTTTGCCGCTGACTGCAACGATCCACGAAGTTGACGGCCTTTAAATAATCGGTGATCGACGCCAGGGGGACATTATTGGCAGGTCCAGAGCCAATGAAGTCAAGGATGGCTTGCTACGTCGAAACTGCAGCTTCACCGAGATCCGCATGCGTAGATCAGTCGCCAGGAACAGTTGTGAAGATGACAGCCGGTGAAGATACGAGCGGTTTTCCAGCTGATACTGTCCCACAGCTTGCAGGGCCTGCCAAAAATGAAGCAAACGTTCAGTCTAGGACAAAGGTTTGCCGCTGACTGCCAATGACGCTCACCATTGCCGCTGACGCTCACCACTTGTGTTTAATGTATAGTTATCTCCTGTCCCAGTTCATAAGAATATGCAACTCTATCTCTATGCTGATGACATTGAATTTTTTCCTCATCACGGGATATCAATACGTTATATCAAATTTCGCAATCATATTTGTCTGAACCAGAGTCCTGGCTGGACGGACTGTCTTTCTCGCTTAACGTCAAGAAATGCTAGTTACTTGTGTTACCATTGTCAAATCCCGTTTTTATTTCTCTTCATTATCAAAATGAACCGATACTGCAGGTTGCAGCTTTGAAGTATTTAGGGATAACTTATGACGGTAAGCTAAACTGGCAGCAACAAATCGAATCATATACTACAAAAGGGGAACGTGCAATGGTATTGTTGCGCCGGTTCAGTAATAAAAACACAGGGACACGTAGAGCTACGTTGCTTATGACTTATAAGCTTTACGTCCGCCACATTCTACAATTTGGCTGTGTTCTTTTTTCAGGATGTGCAGCATACAAACTACGACCTTTAAAGCACTACGCCTCTGCCTTGGGCTGCCAAGTTTCGTGGCTAAGAATGTACTTTATCTGCTGTCTGGAATCATTTCGCTTGAATCCAGATTTAAGCAACTTACTGTCCTGACCTTCCTGAATGCTTATGATGCATCACTCTTCCATTTGAAACCCGTTTTCATCAATTCTCCCGAATTAGTTTTCATAACAGGACGACGGTGTTACCAACAGCTACAAGTTGTTTTTATTCAGGGGTTGTTATCGAAACTTCAAGTTCGTCTACCGAACTTGGTTTCTCCGAAATATAGTGCCGCGGGAGAGATGTTCCCCTTGCGGTAGCTTGCGTAGGCAGTCTGGGAGTCAGTGACCACGGTCCTCACTCCCGGTTGTGCGAGTGTGAGGGCCACGGCCGGGACGGGCCGTTGAGCTCGTGTGGGTCCCGGCTCACTCGCAAGTGGAAGGCAACGCACTCGCCGACCACTATGCCCGAGAACTGTCAATCCGGGCCGAGGACGAGCCAGAGCTACCGCACCCCGTGACAAGCTACAAAGAAATCACGCAAATGTACAGAAGTGGCAGATGTAGGCTTCCCCGTCCGCATCCGCAACTCAGCCGAATGCAGCAAACAATCGTGCGACGCACGCAAGCGGGGTCACTAGCGCATCCCGTGCTCTTGCACAAGATGTTTCCAACAGAGCATGACACTTCATGCCCTTTTTGCAGACAGTCAAAAGGCACTCTAGCACACATCCTTGCAGAGTGCACTAAGCTCAAGAACCCCCCACCATCCCTACCCCCCACCCTCCCCAGCCCCAACCCCCCCGAGCGATGGGAGACCTTGTTGTCCAGCCCCGACCTACCGACCCAGCTCGCGCTGGCGGCTAGGGGCCAGGAACTGCTGGACACATATGGGACCTGAGAAGAAGGTTCCACCCCATCTGGTGCCAGCACGCACCAACCGTCACTAAGGGCTCACTAAAAAAGTTGTTTCTCTCTCTCTCTCTCCAAAATCTAGTTCGTTCAAGGTAAAACTGATCTTTGATGATATTTTTCCAAAACATGCAAAACTTCTTCCTGCGCGCATACTTGAAGGTCTCCTTCAAGATCATCTTAATCAATTTCCGTCTCAATTGATAATTTCAACGGACGCATCACAAAATTTAGAGAAGGCGGGTGTTGGCATCTTTTCAATTCAGCTTAACTGGTCTTTTGCTCTCCGTCTCGCCGATTACACTCCAATATTCCTTGCTAAATTCTTGGCGATAATTCTGGCCATCCGAAAATTGGGTCCACAGATATCTAATGTAATAGTGGTTACAGACGCGCTTTCGGTCTGTACGCATTTAACTTCCACTAATCGGTCACACCTGTTGAGTATAGTTCCGACTCTTGTCCCAGACAATTTGTCTGAAGTCCGCTTTGTTTGGGTCCCCGGACTTAGTGGAGCCTTTTTTAAACGAATCAGCTGACTCGCTCGCATCGTCATCGTTAAATGGTCCGGTCTTAAATGTTCTACCTGATCTCTCTTTTATAACAGGAGCTAGATTCAAACGCCTTTTATTGTTGACTTGTAATGAATCATCCATACTTTCTGCAGATGATTTTCAACATCTAAAATTTCGGTGGAACACGAGCAAATGCCTTTCACGCCAATGCGAGGTGACGTCAACAAATTTCCGTTGTCGAGTTCCCCGCCAAGAGAGAGACAGAGAAAATAATGCCGAGAAAGGCAGGGAGGTTAAACAGAGATAGTTCCGGTTGGCTACCCTGCGCAGGGGGAAGGGTTAAGGGGAATAGAAAGAGAAGCAGAGAGGAATGGGGAGATAGAAAGAAAGGGAGACAAGCACGAACAAAGCGCGTACACTACAGAGCGGTAGGGGGCGTCATTCTTAGAGTCTGTCGTGAAGCCCGGTGGACCGCAAGAACCTTAGTAGCGCGAGTAATGCCTTCAACGCGGATGTTCTTTCGGAGCATTGGCCTAAAGCTTTCAGTTCTGAAAGTGTACGATTATCCAACTGGTCCAGTACTCTGCACATCACTTCTCTCTCAGCACTGTACCGCGGGCAGACACAGATAATGTGTGCCAGCGTCTCGTCGATGTTACATGTGTCGCACGTGGGGCTGTTGGCCATTCCTATGAGGAAAGCATATGAGTTTGTAAAGGCAACGCCTAGCCACAGACGGTAGAGCATGGTCTGTTCACGTCGTAGTAATCCAGGCGGGAGTTGCATCCGTATGTCCGGAGACACCGAACGCAACCGACACATGGTGAAAACATTCGAGACCCACAGGGGCAAGGTACACTCACGGGACATCAATCGCAGCTCAGCCGCAGCGTCTGTTCGCGAAAGCGGAATGAAGACTCGTTGACCACTTTCATGTGCAGATCGGGCGGCTTCGTCGGCGTGGTCATTCCCGCTGATGTTACAATGTCCTGGAAGCCACTGAAAGATTATGTTGTGTCCCTTGTCATGGCTTTGGTGATATATGTGCCGAATTTCTGAGGCCAGTTGTTCATTGGGTTCGTGGCGCATTGGGCTTCGTATGCACTGAAGGGCTGCCTTGGAGTCACTAAAGACTGTCCATTGTTGCGGTGGCTTCTGCTTAATGAAATCAAGTGCAGCACGGAGCGCCGCGAGTTCTGCACCCGTCGATGTGGTCACACCTGAAGTTCTTAATTTGATTTCCTCAGATTGTGCCGGGATGATGACTGCAGCAGCAGAGCTGTTGAGTTTTACTGAACCATCTGTGTATACATGTTGCCGGAATCTGTGCACGTTGTGAATGTGCTCCAAAGTTGCTTGTTTCAAAGCTTGCAATGGCGCTCCAGCTTTCTTTCTGATTCCTGGAATTGTCAGTTGCACTTGCGGCCGGTGCAGACACCACAATGGATCTGACAATCGTGTAGCGGGCGTAAATTCTGATGGCAAGTAGGAATGATGTCTTACAATAGTTTTAGCAAAAGTTGAAAGTGGCCTTTTTGCTGGCAAGCAAGCAAGATGGTGTCAGGGAATCCGAGTCAGGTGTCGGATGTGCGCTCTCAGGACATCCGTATCAATGTAGACTGTCAAAGGAGCGTCTCTGGCTATGGCCACTGTCGCAATCAATGACGTAGTTTTGGGAAGACCGAGACAAGTCCTGAGTGCTTGGGCTTGCACGCTCCGGAGTTTGCGAATATTCGTAGTGCAAGTATTTCCTAGCACAGGTAAGCTGTACCGCAGGAAGCCCAAAAACAATGCTTTATATAGTTGCAACATTGACGGTACTGTTGCACCCCAGGACTTCCCGCCGAGAAACGCAAGAAGGTCCACAATGGCGGCCAAACGCTTTGTCATGTACGAGATGTGAGGGCTCCAAGACAAGTCTCTATCAATGATAACGCCAAGAAATCGGTGCGTTCGTCTATATCGTATAATTTGGTCATTAATCCGCAAAGCATACGGGGCCATCGCTTTGCGAGTAAAAGCAACGAGTGCACATTTCTCAGCGGCAAGCTCCAAGCCTTGTCTTCTTAGGTATGTTGACACAGCCGTTGAGGCTTTCTGAAGTCGTGCGCGGACTTGTACACGTGTCACGCCTGAAGCCCATATGCAAATGTCGTCTGCATATACGGAGAGCTGAACGGTTTGCGGTAACGAATCAGCGAGACCAACGAGCACCAGGTTGAAAAGGGTAGGGCTGAGTACTCCGCCTTGCGGTACACCACGACTGGTATAGCTTGATGGCGTTGGTCCGTCTTCAGTCAAAATAAAGAAAGATCTTCCATTCAAATAGTTGCGTATCCAGCCAAAGGTGCGTCCACCAATCCCTACAGCTTCTAAGGCGTCCAGAATTGCATGATGATCTACATTGTCGTACGCACCTTTAACATCAAGGAATAGGGCCGCAGTGATTCGTTTCAGATGTTTCTGGTGTTGTACGTATGTTACCAGGTCGATGACGCTATCTATTGACGAGCGGCCACGTCGAAAACCAGCCATTACCTCTGGATAGACGTTGTAAAATTCCAAGTACCATTCTAACCGCGTAAGGATCATTCTTTCCATTACCTTGCCGACACAGCTGGCCAGTGCTATTAGACGGTAAGATGACAATTCCAACGGGTATTTGCCAGCCTTGAGGAGTGGAACAAGCCGACTGGATTTCCACGTTGTAGGGACCAGGCCGTCACGCCATGATGCGTTGTATAGGCCAAGAAGGGCATCTCTGGCCTTCGATGGAGAAAGCAGCGTCCATACGAGGATCTTGGGAGCAAGGGGGCACAATGGGAATAGGTGCGCAAGGTGAATACGTGAGCGCCGGACCCGCGATCCTTGCGCAGTAATCTTCGGCTACCTCGACTTCTCGGCGTCCTTGATGTAGGGCTAGAGACTTAAATGGACGACGCTGTTGAGGAGCTGTTCGAAGTCCACGGATTGTTCTCCAGACAACCGAGAGAGGTTTACGCGGGTCGAGAGACTCACAAAACGATTTCTAGCGTTGATTTTGCAGTACAGCAAGGCGACGCTGAATTTTCTTTTGAATGCGTCTGGCCTCTCTAAGGTTGTACAATGATTTAGTCCGTCTGTACCGTCGCTCCGCTCGCCGGCGGATTGCACGGAGGCTCTGTATTTCCGAATCAAAATCTGTGTATTTTTCTAATGGCCGAAATGGGCGCATTGCATCCTGCATAGCCTTGGCGATCTCAAATTCTAGTGTGGACGAAATGCCGTCGTGGTATGCGTCTTCCATAAGTGATTTAAACACGGGCCAATCGATTGTTTGTTTAAAATATGATGGAACGGATTTGGTGAGGCCTTTTATCTTCAGGTACGTAGGAATGTGGTCGCTTCCGTGGGTTTCTATATCTGCGAACCAATGGACGCAGCGAGTGAGGCATTGCGAAACAAATGCTAAGTCTAAACAACTACTGTACGTCCGGCCGCGCAGAAACGTGGGACTGCCATCATTTAAACAACAAAGTTCATGGTCGCAAGCAAAGGACACGAGGTTCCTTCCTTTGGGATTTATCTTGTTGCTTCCCCAAAGTGAATGATGTGCGTTGAAGTCCCCAACAACAATTCATGGACCAGGTGTCGCATCTTTAATGTCACTCAGTCTATGCCTATCGAAACGACTTGATGGAGAAAGGTAAGCGCCCACTAAAGTAAACGCAAGTTTTTGTTTTTTCACGGTCAAACACACGCACTGATTAGTGTCATGTGGCCGCACTGGACGAACAACGTAAGTCAGTTCACACCGTATGTAGATGATCACTTTGCTAATGTCAGTACAAGTCGATGACACATGAGGTTCATAGCCTGAGATCCGGACGGGTTTCTGTAGCTTCGGTTCACAGACGACAACAATGGGGAATCGATTGGTGAAAACGTAATGGCGAAAATCACTGCAGGATTTCAGGCCACGGGCATTCCACTGCATAATAGATGCTTCCTTGACTTGTCTGAAGAACGGCTGACGCGGTAGAGCCATTGTGCTTGCTAGTCGAGGCTCGCAAGGACCGGATCCAGGCCGTCCAGCACTTGTAGTGCACCTCGAGCAGATGGCGTCTGCATGTCATTTATCAACACGCGAATGACTTTCATTAGAGATTTTATTATGGCGATCACTTGCTTGTCTTGACCTCGCACGTGATCTGTGCCCTCATTGGTTCGTCGGTAGTCCACCGTCGACCTTTGTTGGGCTGGAGGACTTAATGTCGGAAGTGCAGGCCAGTCGTTTGCAGTAGAGGTATTCACTGCGTCATCGGACACCGTGTTGTTACTGTGGGTGAGCGCCTTGGGTGCACCAGCCTCAGCAAGTAGCGCCTGTCTTGCGACGGTATCAGTATTTCTAGTAGACGAGGATCGTCTACGGTGACGGCGGACACTACGCCGTCGCACTTTGGCTGCGGCTTCTCTGTGAGTTGAGTTGTCTCTGACCATTTGTTTTAGGACTTTGCGCTCTGTCTTGTGTCTCGGGCAGTCTTTCGACGATGCTTCATGGGGACCGGAGCAATTGGCACACTTGAGGTGAGTCGCACGGCGAGCATCAGCGCTGTGCTGCTCAGAACATCTTGCGCACACGGTCGAATTTTTGCATATGCCGCTGACATGCCCGATCTTCAAACAATTACGGCACTGAGGTGGTCTTGGAACGAACCGTCGCACTGGATGACGAAAGAATCGAACTTTCACGTGGGACGATAAGCTACCTCCCTTGAAAGTTATCCTCACACAGCGTGAATCTCCTAGGCGACGGATTTCAATAATAGATACATCTGCTGTGGCGGGTTTGACCAAAATAGGCAGATCGTTGTCGTCGATTGACTCATCGACATCATAAATCACACCTGATATAGTATTGCTGCCCTGCGGTATTATCGTGCGAACATTTATCTTGCCCAGCATTTTCACTGTACTCAAGATATCCAATGCTGCTCTGTTCTTGACGTCAACCGTGAGAATGTTCTTACGGGTGTTAACTCTCATATCCGTGATCTCATTTGGAACAAGACCCTCTAGTGTTACAGATATGGCTTGCCTGTTTAGCCGATTCAGGTTGTCGGTCGGCGTCTCGGGTAAGAAGAGGATGGTATGAGCCGTGCCATGGGCCTTTGCTGCCGCTGTCGTTCTTGTTGAAGATGAGCAGGCAGTGACGATTCTCCTCTTTCCTTTTAGCCTCACAACTGTCAAGTAGTCGCCGTCATCCGACAGATCTTCTTCTGAAGCAGAGTAGTACAGCAAGGTGTCCTCGCTGCCTGTGTCGCTCATGAGGTGATTGCGCTTCCTCGGAGCGCTCGACGCTGTGACGTCGGTCTCCTCCGGACGTCTAGCTGACTCCGCTTCCATCGCCGAAGGTCTCGGAAGCGGCGCCTCCCGAAAACACGCAAAAATACTCGCAAAATGAGAGCAGTAGAAAACGGGGTTCCACACAAAAGCCACTTCTTCGTCTTCTCCAAAATTTCGTCCCCCGCCAAAATTTCCACCGTTATACATCTGGTCTATCCATAACAAACCTCTGGTCTTTTTGTAATAAACCAGAAACTATTGACCATTTCTTTCTTTCTTGCCGCTGCTTCTCCTCCTTTCGCAAAATGCTCTTCCAATTTCAAACTACACAACTAGGTTTAGCACTTACAACACCATGCATTTTGTCTTTTGGTGCCTGTCAATTAGGAACAAGCCATGGTTCGATGATTAGTGCTCTGCACAAGTTCATTGAAGCATTCGGAAGGTTACGCTGCTAGGGTACCGACTGTGGGACACTCTATTTTATTGGTATTATTTTTCTTGAGCTTTTCAGTGTATTTTATTTTTCTTTATTTAGGTGATGTATAGGTACTCGCAAAATTCGTGTTATCAGTTAATTGCCAAATGATTCGTTCTAAATGTTCGGCTTTAACCCTTTTGGTATGTTGTTAGGTGTTCGTTTAAATCTATCCGATGTGGCCAATCCCCCTCGTGGGTGCGAGCGATGTTTTGAGATAACAATAACAGCAACAACAGCAGTAGTGTGTCCGGGGATAGTTGGTTTTTGGAAGGACTGAGATTCGGGTGTGTCGTGTACTGCTTGGAACCCGTTCAACGCGCTGGACTCCCGTTACATTTTGGTAGCAGCGGTCACGTTAACCCGCAGCAAGACGTCCCCCAGTACGATGCCTTCGCTCGTATCAGTGCCGCAATATATGCCGGCGCCGTCATCGGACACTCAACTGGACCGCGCCCTTTCCGCGAGCGACGCCACCAATACGCAACCGTCGCCGTCATCTCAGGCTCCAGGCCGATAGCTTCAAACGTTCACAACCTGCCGATCCGACCTATAGCGGCTCTCCTGAACTCTTTTTAAGCGCGCCTAGACTAGCGACTGCTCTCCATTGAGAACTGTTTAGGACAGCGCATGTCTTCTGCGAGAGTCGCATCGCCGACCTTACCACACGTGTTTCAAGCCTCGTGTCGCCTGCTTGCACTGATAAAGCTCCACCTGTCTCGGCACCTCAATCTCCCTTTCCCAATTTCGTCACGCACCAATGTCAGGGACACTTCTTCCTCTTCTATGTATTTAAATCTTGGTGCACGATAGGTGGAACACCTTGCATATAGCATTTTTCAGCTTGACATGTTTTAACAGACACAGTTTACAGAACTGCGATACTTCTTCGGTGGTGCAGAGTTAGTGGTTCATAAACTTGGTGCTTACACATAGTTGGCAATTTTTGTAAAATCGGTGAGGTCATAAATGAATATTAGGCTCACTAAAGTAGGCATATCTCAGCTTTTTCCTTTAACCGGAATAAATTTCACTCACACCAATGTCGCGGTTGTCCTATGACAGTATTTCTGCGTTTCGCAGGTAGTTTGATGGGGGAAATCGGAGTTAACATTGAAGTAAGGGGGCTACAATCAGTTATGCAGCGACGCTCCCGACACTACCTTTAACTGTTCCTTGTCCAGTCTCCCACCCAATATTTGGCAAATGAGAAAGGGTGGTGAAAAAGATTAAGACAGAGAGAGAAGACGGTATGTCCGATTGATCAGAGGCACCGCGTGGTCTGGCACCCCCTAAAGTCTGCGCACATGGCACTTAACACTCTAAGAAGAGTTTGCACCCTTTGGGGCCTATCTTGTCAGGCAACGATAACCGTCATCTATCTTGCGCCCCTTTCCTTTCTTTAAAGCTGCGCACCCGGTACGCCCAGGTCACGAACGGCATGCGTGTTGTCAACCTGACAGTACGTTTTCGACAGGAAAGTAGAGAGCGCAGAGTTTTCAAGAAAGAAAGGCAAATGACGCTTATTGTTATGGGACACGATGAGCCCCAAAGGGTGCAAACGTTTTTAAGAGTGCAGTGGCTTACCCCTAAGACACCGACAATACAACAGCGCTAAAAGCAGCAACGACTCACGAGGAACCAGTTGGTTTGCGCAAAAGTGCACAAGACAATCATAAACCGGCAAGGAGGTGACGGAAGGAAAGCGAAAGAGTGTGAAACGTTGTGCAGCCCTAGCTCCTCCCCGCGCCACTGGGAACAGCAACGAGGTGAAAGAAGAAACAACCACTGAAAAAGGAGGAGGCGGAAATGGCGACGACTGGGCCTCGTGCACGACCTTATTTCTGGCAGTTGGCTGCGGTAATCCAAGTACATGCAACCACAGGGGAATGCAGGAGCCTCGTTGCGCAGGATCAGTGCTGCCTACCAGAACTCAGTTGTCCTTTGTATGCAGGTCGCGACTAATGTTCCAGTAACCTAAGTAAGAAATGGTCCATTGAAATTGCCACCAAGTGGCTACCTCTTTTCAAAACCTTTATTTTGCATTCAGGAGCTTAATACAGGTACATCGCATAGCTAATTTCATGATGAAACTCCCACTTCCGCCTTTTTACGTGTCATTTCGAAGGATACACAGTACATTATTCAAGCTAGTTAATAACCTACGCGATGCCATGCCACTTTACACTTCAGAACTTGACCTTATTTTGCCACAGCTACAACCGCTTATATGGGCAATCATCAGCGGCTCGCAAGCATCACTGCTGCGGCATAACTCGGTCATCGTGAGTTCATGCTTGAAAATTACGACTGGGACTCACTTCCGCCTTAACAAACGAAAACGACTGTTTCCGTATGCGAGGAGCACAATATGCGCAAAAGCTACAGAAGAGTGCCACGAATTCTTGCTTGCGTGAGTTGCTAGCCATTGTGGCGTCACAATTATTATTATTATTATTATTATTATTATTATTATTATTATTATTATTATTATTATTATTATTATTATTATTATTATTATTATTATTATTATTATTATTATTATTATTAGATCCTGCACAGTAGGTCACGCTATTAAATAATGCTAAAATAGATGAAATTGTGTCTGAAGTCTTGTCACTTGAAAACAGTAATAATCCACAAGCGTGAATTTCTGTTAGTTGCTTCTAGAAATGTAAGGAGAGCGCGATCAGCCTGATCGCCCCGAGACGCACTACCACCGAGGTACAAACATTCCTCGAGTGTCATACACCGGAGGCCAAGGAGATTATAGTCCCTCACTATAGCGACGTATGCGACGCAATGAAAGCGAGACACTTCAATATCGTGTGCTGAACTGTCTCATAGCAACCGCAAGACGTACACGATGGACTGTCCACACGTCCTTGTAGGTATAAACATTCGCACACGTTCACACAGCCAACCTTTAGATTGAGTAGTTGTGTTCTAGAGCGACGAGGCAAGCCTCGTCCATTTGCGACGCGCTGGTCTGGATACTGCTTGAGTAGATGGCGATGAATCAGCAGGCGAGCGTCATCAACCTTGCACAGAATTTCTGGCCACACACAGTCGTTATGAGCACAAGTTGAAGCCATTCGATCAGCCTCTTCATTCCCGGCGATCCCTACGTGTGAAGGTATCCACTGGGCATCGAGACATACACCACGTGATGCAATTTTGTTGGCAGAGTCAGTAATGGTGCGCACAACTGGACAATCAATCTCGCTGCGTTGTAATCTGCTAAGGGCAGGGCGGGAGTCCGTAAAGATAGCAATCTTCGATGCGGTTAACTCCTCTTACACGTACTTCAGTGCGACATAAATTGCTATTAGCTCCGCAGTTGTTGCCGAGGCTGGATGGGATATGTGAAATATGCTACGTACTTAAGTCGAAAAGCAGAAAGATGCTGCAGAAGTGCCCGGACCACAGCTGTGTACGGATGCGTCTGTGAATACTGTAAGGTAATCTGGAAATCTTTCAACACGTGTGACTGAGCCAATTGTAACATTGCCGGTACAGGCATGTCAGTCTTCTTGTGTTTTTCAGGCATTATGAGAAAAATGTTGAATACGTTTCTGTTGATGTATTTTGGAGGCAGAGGCGCAACTGAAGCAACTTCGGAAATGCCAGTAATGTTCATAAATAATGCTGGCATTTTCCCATCCGAGAAAACGGGTGGTGAATCAGACGCTCAAGGAGCGATTGACCATTCCATGCGCGGTGCAGAGCCTCAATATATGGTATAGAGCTCTCTGGTCTGCTTGCAGCCTCAGAGGTACTTGATGCGCATCACTGAGCAATGCAATAGATTGCGCCTCACGAAGTAAATCAAGTATTAGTCGGAGGGTAATGCGATGATCTCGTTTCAGCTGGGCCATTGAACTAGGTGGCACGTTCAGGACTGGTAACGCATACATCATGCCTGAGAGTACAGATGACTGGTGCACCTCTACAGCCGTTGTATGACCGCAGTCGGCTCCTCTAGCACTCAAGAATGCCGATTTGTGTCGTACTAATTTAACGGCAGGACGCCAAGAGATGCGATCATACACAATTAAGCCCAAATAACGGTGTTGTCACACCCAGTGTTGCATACTCCAGGGTAGCGTATCGTACTGCTGCCGTGTAGTAGCGGCGCCTGCCTATCGAAGCTCGACCGACGTTACTTATTGGGTAGAGTGGCGTTGTCGGCGGGCTGCAGGCATCCGGTAGACCATGGCGACCAAGCAAGGGCGAGACGATTTCTAGTGCGAAACTTGCACGGTTTATTCAAAGTAAATGAAAGAAAATGAGAAGAGCATGAAGTGAGTAAAAGTACATTTCAGAGCCCCTTAAATAGGCTCTCTACAATCGTGGGCGGGATCTTGCTTCCGTCGAGGTCACGTGACCGGCACAGAAAGGGGGCCCCGCCTCTTCGGGTTATACCGAGCTTGCTGCAGAGAGGAGGTCGTCACGCCTCGTGGAATTGTAGACACCTGTCCGTCTCTTCTGCGCGTTGCGGGTTCGTGGAAGTTCTCCTCTAGGTCCAATTCGAGGAAAGGGCCTCTCTAAACTCGCAGACCCACACAAACATACACACACAAAAGAGGCCTGTACGCTGCGGGGCTTCCGGCAGATATGCGGACACTCGAAACGGTCATGGCGATTTAGGAAGTCACGCTTCATTTCGACGAGGCAGGGTGAGGTGGTCGGTTGAAATTCTTCTCTGCACGTGGTGCCAGACGCCAACAGACGCCAACCCTAACACCAGCTTATCGGCGTCTCGTCAAGGTACGGTCGGCTCATTGTTCGACGAGCACGTTGTTTAGGGTGTTATGCTATTGCAGCAGACTTATCGGGTGAAATGTGCAGGCCGCCAACTTCACCCAAATACTCCGAAGTCGGGTTCAGAGCTCTTTGCAAGCATGCACGTAGCCTCGGACCAAGGCGCAAAGGGCCGCTTATCCACAGAGCAATGTCATCTGCATAGATAGCTATGCTCACAGGGAAGTCACTGTCCCGAGGCAAGCGACTTGGAAGCGCGGCGACAAAACACTGCCCTGCGGGACGTCGCACTTTACAGTGCGGGATTCACTTGCTATTCCTCCGACATGCAGTTTCATCCGGCGCTCCGACAGAAAATTGTGCACAATTGTGGCGTTCCAAGAAACACAATCCCCGACACCCTAGAAAATTCAGCACATGGTCAAAACAGAACTTCTCTCAACCCTTTCATTAAAATCTATAAGAGAAGCATCTTGCGTAAAAAGTCTGCTCAAAGATATTTAGGCTAAGTCCTGATTATTTTTTTATTATTATTGATGATGTTTGCGTTTTACTGTTTCTGTCCGCTCGCTTTCACGTTGTTCGTTCGCCGTCCGTTTACTTTGGTTCTTGTTCTTACTTTCCTATTAATACCTACTCAATATTAAACAACTCATCCCAAGCATGTGTGACATCCTCTTAGGCGACTTCTGTTTCACACGTGGAAATGGAGCAGGAAGGATCTACAACCCCCTCCGCCGTATACCCTTGGACCACTGAACACCTTAAAAGGAGACCTTTCCGTTATTGTTGATTTCTCGTTTTGCGAACGTACATTGCACATCCCTACACTTACAGCAGCGTCACTTGCTTTAGTGAAGGGACGACTGCACTCGGAGCAATCACTGAATAATGATTGTTGGTCAGAGGGACCTCCTGTAGTCTTCGAAATCTTGAGATAACGTTGTGTAAAATACGCTATCCAGCGCTAACATTCAAAGTAATCGAAACAGTAGGTCATCAGAGAGCAGTGTTTTATAGCCTATAATTTAATATTACTTTCAATCATCTCCCTAATAACCCCCGAGTCTCTGTTCGGCAGCCGATAAAGTAAAGACATATTAAAACTGCAGCCATAGCCTCCGTGATAGCAGTGGGGAGGTATTAAATAGACTTTACGGTAGCCATTACGGGCAGAATTTATTACTCTAGTCCGGTGTACTGGCGCCTATAAAATCCAAAGTACGGTGTTTTAATAATCGTCTCAAATTAAAATACTATATCTTTTATGGCTAGAACTGTCGGCTTTTATTGCACTTTGTTGCATTTTCAGGCTTAGAAGCGAGGATGGGGATTTAGAAACGACGCTTTTAGTCGCGTTATCCGCAGTGTATTTCCTTTTTTATTGCTCCGTCTCGCTTGTGCAGTCGTGTCCTTCTAGAAGTCACAAGAAGCAAGGAATTATGTAGATTGGTCATATTAGTGGTTAAGTTTTTCGCAACAGGCATGCAGGGTTAGCCTGGCAGTTTCTCTGCCTGTGCATCTCTCTCGCTCTTCAGAAACGTGTCAACACGCGTCAATGAGTTCATTGTTGCGTAGATATGCGATTAGAAACCGCGATACCTTTTTACGCACTTTCCTCTGTCCGTCCGGGGCCGTCATCTGTTTCGCACACGCGTATTGTAAACCCACTTGCTTGCATGTTGTCAAGCAAGGTTGTGAAGCAAGAGTCGAAGACTCATTCAAAAGGATCTTCTTGGTATGGCATGGCACAGCGTATCAAGAGGTCAGAGAGTGAGAGGGGGGCTGGGGGGGGGGGGGGGGGGCGGAGGTGAAGCCTGGTGCTGCTTCGGGCGGTGCAGGTCAGCTGGTGCACAAGGGTTTAAGCCCGATATGCTGCACGACATCACATCGGTGTGGTACTTGCTGCCTCCTTTCCGAATGTGTCCAACAGTGTCCATGGCAGTTGCGTGAACGTTTATTTTCAGAGCGAGGGTGACGGTTCACTTCATGGGTTTGTCCGCGAATGATGAAGGAAGCATTACTTTTGTAACGTGAATTATGTTTTTCGTTTGGTTACATTTCCATTTTCTTTTTAATCAATGGAACGCCCCCTACTTCCAAATTCCATCTCGCTTGATTCTGAAGATTGATCGGCTATCTCACAAAGCTCTTCGGCAATTCCTGAGATCGTGTCCGGCCTCCTGGAAAAGGTATCTTGTAAGCATCATTTGCATTACTTGTTGATAGTGAAATACGGCTCGTTGATTTAAATAACTGTAGATTGAAATTCGCGTCAGAGAAATGTAATTAAGCCAATCATGTCCGTGGAAAGTACGAAAAGTATCGCCCCGGCAACAAGTCCCACAAAATAAAATTTCACCAGCGAACATTACCGACAAGCCATTGCTTATGTTCGTCATTACGGTCCGCGAAATAGATCTCTCGCAGAGCTCTGATTATCTTCTTTTGAGTGCCGACGATGCCTCGCAGTTCTGTCCCACGCTGCAGTCAGATGACATACTCAGTTGCAGCAGTCCCCCTGATCAGCCATCTTTGGATGGTACAAGAATCAGGAATGGCCGTAAACCGCCCACACACTCACCGACACGCTCGCAAATCGAGCCGGGCTTCTCGTACAGGAAAGCAAAAGGACGCCCGTGTTTGGCGGCACCACATTACGATGACGACTACGGCGCGAAAGCGCGCGAA
Organism: Dermacentor andersoni; assembly: GCF_023375885.2. NCBI lineage: Eukaryota > Metazoa > Arthropoda > Arachnida > Ixodida > Ixodidae > Dermacentor > Dermacentor andersoni. Next base: position 18,008,645 of record NC_092816.1, read on the forward strand.
CCCGCGAGGGTGCCACTGAGACGCACGGGCGGGTGGAGAGAAGTAGCGGGGAGAGGAGGAAAGCGCGACTGTGGTTCCTCGGGGAAGGAGAGGCGCTCCGCTGTCTTTTCCCTCGGGCAGCGGTCCCACGTTTCCCCTTCGCACGTCGCTGCCGCTGTCAGGGCGCCGTCCGGCGGCGGCGGAGGGGATATTGCATTTTCATTGCCGTTATGGATGCCCCTGACAGCGGCGCCGGAAAAAGAGGCCCCGATGGGCGATTCATAAAAGCATAATGCGCTCACCGCCGCTGCCAGCGAGCTCGGCAAAGCTGCCACCCACGCTGCCGCCGAGGCGACAGCGGGGACAGGGACACAACAAAGGGGGACACGCCGCCGCAACACAGAAGGGAAAGAAATCGCGCACGCCGACGACGCATCGGTGTTTTGTTGCCGGACGTCCGTTCCGGCAAGCCGCGCTATGTTGCCAAGTTCGGCGCTCTCTTCAGGTGCGGCCGCAGAAATAGATTAGCGTGCGCGGGCGATCGCTATTTGCTTGCTGTTACATCGCTGGGAGACGGAGCGCCGTGTGTCCCAACGGAGAGGTACTTGGGTAAGCGCTGTCTCTCTGGGCCCCGCCAGCAACCTTGGTCGTCTCGGTGCCGTCAATTGCCATTTGCCCGACCGCCGTCGCTGAAGGCGCGGAGGGCTGCAGGGACAGACATCGAGGCGCCAGAGATGAGGCCGTGGCCCGGTTAATGCGGCAAATACGACCAACCATGATCAATACGAACAAAGCCGACAGCCATCGCCCCATGCCTAAACACACAACAGGCACTCTTATACGCTAAATAGCTTACACGTGCCCTGCCCCGGTTAATAAATTAAAAACAAAACGAGCACAAGGGGCTGCTTATATAGACGTATAAACAAAGTGACATATCACTGGTGCTTAAAATTAATTTGCGTTGTTAAAATTACCATTAAAGGGAAAACATAAATCAATTTAGACTCATAACGTATTCTTTAAAAATGCCATATTAGTTCATTTCGCAGCAATAGGTTGTATGTTGCAAGGGAAAATAAAGGTCCAAACTTTGTTCAATTACGCGCCCCGACCTCAGTGCAGGTACGTCATTGTGACGTCATGGGTTCCAATGTATTCTTTTTTTAATATTTGGGTCGTAGTGGTCCGGAAAAATATCTTGAAACATGCTAAACTAGGTCCTTTGGGTTTTTTAGAATAAAATGTAGCCGATTTTTGCCCACAAAACATTAACTGGACCCAGGCAGACGCGGTCAAAATCCATGACATCACGGAACGTCAAGCTGGCATCGGCATCAGTCTTCGTTTTCTGCGTCTTTTCTAGCTTATCAAGCTTCTTCCCACGATAAGAGTGTTGTTTTTGCAATTCCAGAAGCATGATTTATTAATACAATTCAAATATTTTTTTTCTTTCTTTCTTTAGTGCCTTGTCAAACTACTCTTAGAAAAGTACCTGTTGTTTATGATTTCGCGCTGTCCTCTGGTGCGTAAACACTATGATTTGAACGCAGGAAATTTTATCTCGATGCAGTGAGGGCGGAAACTATTTTGGGAACAACAACTTAGCCCGTGGTAATCCCTCAACAGCACGCCAACGTTAACACAGCACTGAGAAGTAGTTTTCCTTCTTGTCGGTTTGCGTGCAGTCGTGATTCTCCTTTAACAAGACTAATTTCTTTTTTGTGCGTGAAAGGAATAACTATAAGGAAAAAAGACGCCTAGTTACCAAACAGTGGTGGCGACTACGTTATTCACTTAGTAAAGACGAAAAGGAAGAATATTCCGCATACAAAATAATACGTTAAACAATCTCGCAATCTGAGGGAAGTAAGCGCAAAGAAAACAAAAACAGGGCACAGGAAGTACACAGCTAAATCGCGGTACGAAACGTACGATCATATCAATCTATGTTTTGAGATTAGGGTTAAAATACGAATGCACGTGTCTACATACAATGACACAGTGGAAAGACACAGAGAATAAGGTTAAAAGGACCACTTGGGCCACAGAAAGAAGGAGAAGGAAAATGTCACTACAAAGCTACACCGCTGATCGATCACATTTAACTAAGACTTTTCGCAAGCGCACAGAAAAGGATAATAAAATAGACTTACATGGGGGGAAATCAGTATGGAAGAGGGCGGGGGAGGGGGGGGGCGTATAGTGAAGTAAGAGCCCGCATAACATCGTTCGTTACCAGTTTCAGACTCACTGTGAACAAGTGCGCGGGCAAATAGCTTCAGTGACTCCTTCCAGTGCCGGGCTCCGATCTTCAGCCGCAATTGACCCAAAGAAAAATCGTTCCGCTAAACCAAAAAACGATCTATTGGTTTCGGAAGTTCAGCTGTCTTGGGAAACTTGTCGCTGCTGTCGCAACAAGGCTGGTACAGCACTCAACGAAAAAAAAAAAAAATGTTCGAAGAAACGAGTGCTTGCAACGATGGTTTCTATTTAGAAAGAGCAGGTCTTTTGAATTTCTTTGCATATAATTAAATGTTTAATCAGATTTCTCGCCGCCATCTAGTTAATTTTGACCATTTTGGTTAGATATGCAGCGCTGCGCTGTTGTCTTTCTTTCTTTCTTCTTCTTCTTCTTCTCTTTTTTTGTATCCTATTGGCCATAGCGCGCTTGTTATCGACGTATGCGAGTGTTCCTACTATAGCGTGCTTCAACGTTAGCGTTTTAACGCCCCTCTTTATGCAAGGCAGGCCTTGCCGCACAAGTAAGCTGGAGCAAAAGCGGTTATTGCTTGCTTGTTTCTTTATTTGTTTGTTTTCTTTATTTGTTTGTTTGTTCATTTACGTGATTGATTGATTGATTGATTGATTGATTGATTGATTGATTGATTGATTGATTGATTGATTGATTGATTGATTGATTGATTGATTGATTGATTGATTGATTGATTGATTGATTGATTGATTGATTGATTGATTGATTGATTTTGGCTTCCCGCTGCATGTATCGCTCTTCTCTTGCAAGAGACATAACAAATGACAGTGTATTCAAGCAGGTTTAGCGTATACATAAACTGTCAAATGTGTTCACAGGCGAAATCCCCGTATCACATTGCTTCACAGAAGACGAAGAGCAAGGAGCCAACGGTTCGACAAAAAGGACTTGTCTTCGTCCGGATGAAGACAAGCCCTCCGGCGACGAAACTGTCTTTGTCGAAACATTCGCTCCGAGCTGAAGCTTATTCGACCGTTGTTGATCGACTCAAGCATTCATCGTCCTGCAACCCCTTTGTCTGACCACTCACTTGTGTCGTATAAGTTATGCATCTTTAAGAAATGCGATCAATTATTTCATGAACTGAGAAGTGCCACTCAGCGCCCTGAGATGGGAGGTGCAGTTGAAGCGGGAGAAGATTAAATGACCGATGACGTTAAGAAAATAGCACGCATACAGCGGTTTCTGCTGACGCCCAAGTCAGGGGTAACTGGAGGTATCTGCACTCAGCAGTGTGACGCCGAAGAAGAGCACCAGCGCGTGGCGTCAATAGCGCTCTCGTGGGAGCGCACAACCTTTAGTGCGGCGAGGCTAATCCAGTGCACTTCGCGGTGCGAACACGCACACAACCACACGCACGCCAATGAGTGCTTCTTGGCCACCACTCCTTCCTGACCATAAAGTTCCCGTTGGCCGTCATTTGCACGGTCGGTATTAACGCGCCCGTCGCCCACGCTGCCGGATTTATAATGCATCATTCGGAGGACCATCTATGGCACAGGGCGTGTCTTTTGTTAGCTTTTCACGGCGAGCACTTCCGCGTCTCCGCGTTCTGCGACAACGTACATCTATTAGCTGTTCCGTAAGTGTCGGAGTGGCCTTCCCACTTCCGGGAAGAGATTCATCGGTCTCTCCTTCTCAGCACGCGAAAGCCAAACTCTGCCGCGACTCACGCGCTGATTGCCTTCATTGCCTTTGGTCGGTGCCACGCAAGAAAGCGACGAGAACGGAAGCAAAAAGAAAAGTATAAGCAGCGGACGGAGTGCGCGCCAAGGGAAACACCACAACGCGATTCGTAGCTGCGTACGTCACCGGCAAAAGGACGCGCGGAGGGGAGCAGACGAGCGGGGCGACACTGCCAGACGGGCTGAAACCCATTATGGGGCGGCCCTGCCCGCCTCCTCGTCTGCGATGAGCGCGAGTAGCGACCCACGCGGCCGCCGCGGACCGGCGGGAAACGTGCGACTAACGGCGAGCCCATCTGCGCAGCCACTCCATCTTGTTGTTCCGGTCGGAACCACATTTGGCAATGAGTCTCCGCCCACGAAGCTCGTTTCCTTACTTGCTCATTTTTCATTTGTTCGTTCACTTCCTTTTTTTCTCCCGTAACTAGGCATGCGCGTGGTGCGTCTTTGAGTCCTCCAACTGATGCGAGGTTGATACTCTCGTGTCGTCCGCACGCGAGGACAAGAGCCGCTAACCACTCGCCCTCAATAGTCAGGGGTTCGCAGCTCCATGTGAAGTCATACATTTTGGCGGTGTCTGCTCGGCGCTAGTTGGTCCTACCGATGATAATAATAATAATAATAATAATAATAATAATAATAATAATAATAATAATAATAATAATAATAATGCATTAGAAACAAAGCAAACAAGTAGCTGTTCCACCCGTAAGGCGAAGAAATGATAGCGATAGCAAAGTATTAGACAACTACACGAAGTATGATTAGTAGCTTTATCGGCTGTATGAAAGTTCGAGAGAACATTTGACAACTAAACATTTTTTTGTAAAAGCATGATATCACACGCGCACAGGCAGACTTGTACAGATTTCACTCGATGACCGCCAACACTCAATGTCACAACACTGGCGTGATGAAGAGCGTCTGCAGTGGGTAGCCAATGCGTCGTGCTACTTATCATTTCAACACGTCTCGAAAACTAGAGATTACGCGACCTCCAGCACTATGTGCGCGGGAGGACAGCGCACACATAACCAGGAGCCATCTCGGTTCGCCGATACTTTGCACCCGCCGCAGATTACCTCAAGGATAAAGCGCTCGAGCCGCGTACATGCGCAGCCTTCTTTCGCACGCTTGAACACGTCATCTGCGCAATTGCACGTGCGGAAAGATGGCGCGCATCAAGCCACCATCCTGCTCGGCCCACCCTCACACGTTTACCGCTGCACCCGTAGCATGTACGGTGCGCGGGGCGTCATCTTATCGCCTTGGCACGACACACCTCGGTGACGGCGACAGTGTCTATATAATTGTTATCGCATTAAGACGGAATACGGCAGAGTTCGTGGGCTTTTCCACCAAAAAGAAAAAAGAAACAAACGGGCCAACATATGCGAAAAATACCACGAAGTTTGTGACGTCAGTCACTGATGATGTGGTGAGGGCGTGAAATTCGTGAAATTCTAAAAAGAATGTTCCGCCACTACTACGATAATAATCAATATTTCTTTTTATTTATTTATTCAATAAGTGAAAATAACACTTCAAACGAATGATGCACTAGTGCCAGCACATTCACTGTTTCTCTTATTTTTCTTCATAATCGCATTCAAAAGACAATACAGAAAAGGAACGAAGAACCAAGATATCCTCCCTTGGCGAGCAGTTCCTACGATGAGTTCATCTCGAATTACGCTAATTTGCGGAGGCCGCCACTGCCCTGAGCATTTCGTAAAATACACTTGCGGCTTCCTTCACGCGGGCGACAGCGTTCTGCAGCTGACCACTATGGATCGCGTTTTTGATTCCATGGTGCAGCAACTGCAATCCGTTGGATGCGGAAGGCGAAGCGTTCGTTAAGCAGTAACTGATGCAAATTAATCCAGAGTCCAAGATTATACAGTGTATCTAATAACTCTGAGGTATAAACTCTTCAGTTCAGTTCAGTTCAGTTTTATTAACTTAAAGGCCCATTTCCGGGGGCATTACATAAGGGGTGGGCTTGTTATTTATATAACGAACAAGCAATTAAGATGATCACTAACAGAATCTTGAAAAGTATATGGAGAAGCGATGATGGCGAGGTCCCGCGGAAGGCCGTTCCAGTCTGTAGCTGCTCGATAAAAGAACGACGCGGAAAAAGTAGTAGTACGCGATGATGGGCGGGCAACCTGAAATGGATGACTGGTGCGGTGCGATATGTGTGTTGCAGCTGTTATATTAGGTGGCTGGCTTAGTGAAGAATGACATATTTTATGATAAAGGCGAGACTGGCAATGCGGCGACGCAACGAAAGGGGCTGTAATTCGGATTTAGCTTTCAAAGATGAAATGCTGATGTCATACGAGTATGAAGAGTTAACGGATCTAGCGGCGCGATTTTGAACTGCTTCTAATGCATTCATTAAATACGCTTGGTGCGGGCTCCAGACAGCAGATGAATATTCTAATATTGGTCTGATGAGTGACTTATACGCGAGCAGTGTCACACTTGAGGGGGGAGGGGGGGGGGGGGGGGGGGGCAAGGCGGAGCTGGCACTTTAGGAAACCGAGCATTTTATTGGATGCTGAAATGATGTTACTAATGTGGACACGCCATGATAAATCATAAGACAAGGTTACTCCTAGATATTTGTAACATGGTATTAATTCAATAGGGTTTTAGCGATGGAATACTGGAAACGATGCGGACTACGGCAACGAGAAAAGGACACAAATTTGCATTTAGTAGGATTGAGGGACATTATTAGCCAGTTGCCACACCAATTAAGTACGCTCTTAATATTTTTCGGAAGAGTAAGTTGATCATGAAGGTTACTAATAGTGTAGTAAATGACACGGTCCTTTGCGAACATTCGACTACTGTAGGAAACTTGCTCGGGTAAATCGTTAATGTGTATTAGGAATAAAAGAGGACCGAGGACAGTTCCTTGCGGCACGCCTAATGTGACCGGAAGGGTGTTAGACAGGTGGCTATTAACAAAGACTGATTGAGAACGATTCGTTAGAAATTGTTTAATCCATTGAAGAATGTTAGGATGCAGATTGAGCAGTGAAAGTTTTAGTAAAAGACGGCGGTGTGGAAGTTAATGAAAGCTTTTGCGTAATCTAGAAAGATGGCATCAGTCTGCATGTTACGGCGAAGGTTAGTGTGCACGTCGTGAAGGAAAAGCGCTAATTGCGTTTCGTAGGAGAGGCCCTTACGAAAGCCGTGTTGTGAAGCGTGGAAGAAATTGTATAAGTCCAAAAAGTTCATAATTTGTGAAAATATGTCGTGTTCCATAAAGTTACAGGGCACGCTAGTTAATGAAATGGGGCGATAATTTAAGGGTGAGTTTCTGTTACCTGTTTTGTGCACTGAAATGACCTTCCCCGTTTTCCAGCCACCTGGAATGATTCCTGAGGAGAGTGTCGGTGAAAAAAATCAAAGATAATCACGCGGCACAAATTGGTTTTACATTTCGCAGAAGTTTTGAATTAATCAGGTCCAAACCAGCTGATGATGACACTTGATGACAGGAAATATTGTTAGTCTGTGTTCCTGCGAAAATATTTTTGACGCGGTCGAATTGTGTGAAACCTGCAGTGAAGAGGAATGCTCGGCGTTGCAGCCACATCGCCAGATCTCCGTGAAGGCGCGAGCTCGAGATTGCCTGGGCTGCTCTGGCTACCAACGCTGCGAACGCCAGTCCCGTGTCGCTTTAGAGATCAAATTGTTCGTGCTACATCCATCAGAACGGAGTGATCGGGATCCATAAAGGAGTCTTAAATACACACGTGCATGTCAGAATTGAATTTCAATTCAACTCGACCAACGCGCGCACGTGCAGCCCTCGTGTGTTTCCACCACATAGCTTTATACACATACGTGCAAATGCACGCGGCATAATTCGGCCGACGCCACAGCCGCGCGCCTGTGCAGCGTGGCTGTGACGCCCTGCATAGAGCCACGCTCGGCGTACATAGTCAGCTGCACGCAGTCACGTTCCGCCGAACTGTACAGATTGTAACCTGACGGAAAAGTATCTCCCGACACGGGCCCGCATTACTATGGGTCCGATCGTACACACTTCACGCAGCGCCCGCGAAAGATGAGTGCACACCCCCTTTCGCTCCCCGCTGCAACCTTAAACAGGGAGGAGCGCTAGCCGTACGAGCTCGGGCTCTGATTTTCTGTTTGTTCGTGCGGGGGGCGCATTCCGTGATGAACAGCACCCGCGCGCAGCTACAACCCTCGCTCCGGATTCGTGCTCAGAGACAAGGCATCCCTCTCGGTTCGCACATTACGACACGAGGGCCGGGAAGGGGAGCGCGCGCTGGCCGCGGCTCATGAATACGAAAACGAAGCCGCCACCCCGGCTACACAGTTCGCGGCCGACGAGACGGAGAGGACGCGCGTTTCGCCGCCCTCGTCGGTGCAGGTGCGAGCCGCTCATCGGCCATGCACCGCGGCGGCCGTCGGCGGACCGGAGCTCGAGGAGGAGTGGGTAGCGGCGGACACTACTGGCCCGGACCCGGCGGATGCAGAGCCCGGACGTGACTGAGAACGCGGAGGACGAGCCGAGAAAGAAGACGAGGAGCCAGTGTGCGTTGCGCGAGCGCGGTAGAAACAGCGGCAGCAACATCGGCAGCTTCGGAAGGGCCGCGTCGATTGTTACGTGCACGGCTTTGGAAGCCGCGAGGCCACGGAAGGAGTGGCGGGAGAGCTGGCGCTGTTCTTTAGGGATCGCGATACCGCGCTGCTTTGCTTCAGCTTCGCAGCCTACAACTTCACTACATATCCAATTATTATTTATTTATTTCGTTGCCAGAGAGTTAGTAATTAGTTTTAAATAACCTTGCCGATTATTTAAAACGGTGAGCCAGTTGAAGCAGCTGGATGTCAAATGGTTGGTCAGTCAGATGTGGTGGTGGTGGTGGGCGGTAGCAACAGGCGGGTTTAGCCTGACGGCCGGTAATTGCTCCGCCCGAGCGTCTCCTATAATATTGTAACGTACCCCGCACCTCCCGCACCTCCCCCACAATGTTACGCGAAGGACGAGTCAGTACGTAAGACGAGCAACTATTTACAGGTTATATTTACAACAACAGTTGCAGCGCTGACCGGTTGGATTCACAGCGCGAGCCCAGTGCGTTTTTCCTCTTCTTTTATGGAGTGATGGCGCCCACGCGCCTCGTTCAAACAAACATACACCACACGCGTGTAGCAATATCACTACTGTTTTTCACCACATGTCCATCAAACCAGTTCCTCTTAAGAATGCGATAAAGATAGCTGAAGTCTTGGGCTTTAACTGATCCTCGGGGGACAAATTGTGTTGCAGGCACGCATGGTGCGCATGCGGAAGTCAGAGTTAGACCACGATATTGGCATTTATTCAAGTTGGCGCAGTTGTGTAATTATTGACAGGAATCACAAAAACAAATGTTAAGAAGAGAGGGAAATTTCGGCTACCTGTCGGGAGCCCTGTGACCATTCTTATCAAGGCTCCCGTAAGCCTTTTATTTCTATCGTCGGTGTCCGTTATCAGACAATTGGGGCCATCATCATCCCAGATCAGACAAGTTTTCGTCTCGGGCTACACAATACGCTCGAAGAAATAGCCGAAGCGCAACGGACCTCTCAACTGGAGCGGCTGTCCATGGCCAAAGCCGGGAGGAAGATACTGGACGATCTGGGAATTAGACGCTCGAACGAGGTGGAGATGAAGCTCCCCGTCCCCGAAGAGGTCCGACGCCAGACCAGAATCGACCCCATACCGAAGAACATGAATCCCGAGTTCAACAAGGGAAGAAGAGCGGCGAGGGCCAAGGCTCTCATCGACCAGCATGCCAACGACGAACACGCGCGGTACGTGGACGCGGTCGAATACCAACGGAACGCCTTCGCAGCGGTCGTCACAGAGGCGTCAACCGGCGCCACGAGGACGGCAGCGAGCGTGAGAAGCGCCGGAGCGGAACAAGCGGAGGAGGTAGCCATCGCCCTGGCCATTGCCGACGCAGACTGCCACACGGTGCTGAGTGACTCACGACAGGCGGTGCGAAACTTCGCCAAAGGGCAAATCTGCAGGGAGGCTGAGCGCGTACTGCGAGCGGTAAAACTAGAAGAACGAAAAGTACGACTCAAGTGGTTCCCGGCGCACGCGGGCAACGCGCGGAACGCAATGAGAACCATAATGAGACGGCACACACAGCGGCGCGAGCGCTAACCAACCGCGCCCCGGCGACAGACCATCCGACGTGGTTCGGAACCAAGGACCGCATGACGGATTACAATGAAATCACGAAGACCTACCGCCTGGCTCGCAGGACTCTCCCACCCCCGCACCCAAGACTGAGTCGAGCGGAGGCGGTAGTACTGAGACAGCTCCAGACCGGATCGCTACCGAGCCCGAAACTGATGAATCGCATGTATCCCGAGACATATCCGACAGATATGTGCAGAGTCTGCCGGAGGGAGACCGCAGACTACACGCACATCTTGTGGGAGTGCATTAAATATCCAGAAGACGCTAAATCAAGAACACTCCCACCGCGGCTCGAGGCAGCCGCGAAGAGCTACGACCGAGACGATCAGCTCTGGGCCGTCCAGCAGGTCCTCGAGGCGCTCGAAAGGCACGGACCCAGCGAGCCGGCAACGGCGAGCGGAGACCCGCGCCGAGTAACGGCAACTTCGAGGATGAGGTAGGCCCTCGTCGGGGCGCGCGAGTGCCCAACTGCAGGCATAAATAAAGTTTCTCCAATCCAATCCAATCCAATCGTCAAGCCCCATATTTCACTCTTGCAAATTCAATTCAGGTACAGTCACAAGAAAAGAAGAAATCAGTGTGGTCATTTTAAACTTGCTTTAGAATGTACTCGTCATTCTGCTACGAGGTATTCCTGAACCAGCTAACTAGTAGTTGCTTGAACAGTAGTGAATCTATTGATCAGAAAATCTAAACAATTGGTCAACATACCGTGCACAAATCACTTGTACTTTTAGAGCACGCACACTTATCTTTTGAACTCGATAAACGATATATATAGTGCTTGTCGCCATGCGTAACTAATCAATATTCGGCGTGAGTCGAGGCACCATAATAACCATTTCACAATGACGCTTTCGTTTTGTCTCCTTCTCTCCATTGTCCAGCTGTTTTGTTAGCCCGGAGTCATACCACCGAGCCTTAGTTTCGCACTTTTCTGGGCGCCACTCTAAGCACGCACTGCCCGCATCCTTTCAGTAAGTAGGCAGGCAAGCCGTTGTTTCAAAGCATGTTTCGGCAAATGCTGCATGGTATTTCCCGCAAGAAAACAACAGCACAAGGCGTTCGCTCTCTCGCGCTTCGCTGGGAGCAAGCGTGTGTAGCATACTGATCAGACTGTCTAAGATGATAGAGCGCGTCATACGGAATCATGTATAGGAACTGTAGCTA